>NW_024116844.1:0-11061 GCF_003073215.2 Triticum urartu
AATCCGAAAACGTTTAACACCCGCACGCGAAAAGAGGTAGAAAGGGACACCGGATGACATAGGAGCGCCGGATTGCAAAACGGACAACGGGGAAAATGCTCGGATGCATGAGACGAACATGTATGCAAATGAAATGCACATGATGACATGATATGCGATGCATGACACGCAAGCAATGACAAGGCAACAACAGCGAATAACTGGAGGACACCTGGCACATGGGTCTCGGGGTGTTACAAGAGCTTTCTGGCGGACTCTCTGGGCTGCTGGACAATGTGACTTAGGTCATCGGCATCCGATGGCCGGACATATGTAACTTGAAAGTTATCACGAAAGGCATCTTCCAACTCCTCCCAACTGCCAATTGAGTTTTCAGGCAGACTGTTTAACCAGTGTCGAGCTGGTCCTTTGAGTTTTAATGGGAGGTATTTGATGGCATGAAGGTCGTCTCCACGGGCCATGTGGATATGGAGAAGGAAATCCTCAATCCACACCGTGGGATCTGTTATTCTGTCGTATGATTCAATATTCACGAGTTTAAACCCTTCTGGGAATTCATGCTCCATTACTTCGTCAGTGAAGTAGAGTGGGTGTGCGGCGCCTCTATATTAGGCCACGTCGCGACATAGCTTAGATGGAGTCCATCTGCAGTTTTTGGCCCGGTCGTGACTAGACTTGTTGCGTTCGAATAGGTAGCCGATGTTGCACATCGAGGCACATCCTCGTGATCCGTAGATCGATCTAGTATGTTCTGCTCTACTGGCCAGGTCCTGTCGACGGTCATATGTATGATCCCGAGCTTTTTTATCTCTGTTTTTTCTTTGGGTTGAAGCGGGCTGCTGTTCGGCTTGAGCTGCCGCTTTATCCCGACCGCATGGTGGTCGGTTAACCGTATTGTCCCGGCCACGTTGTACAGGTTCAGGCGCCTCCTCATCGAGCTGAGGTAGCAATCTGCGCTTCGGGTAACCCTTGGTTGTGCACTTGAGGCCTTCTTCGGCTATTATGATGTCTGTACATCTACCGTTGAGCAGGTCTTGGTTAGCTTGGAGCTGCTGCTGCTTCTTTTTCAGGCTCCTTGCAGTGGCCAATAGCCAGTGTTTAAAGCGTTCCTTCTCGAGAGGTTCCTCAGGCATGATGAAATCCTCATCGTTGAGGCTCTCCTCATCCTCAGAGAGCGGAAGATAATTACTGTCATCTGAGTCTTCGTGTATGGCATGTTCATCAGGGCTATCATGCCCGTCTTCCCGTTCATCCTGTTCGGACGTTGCCTCAATAGGGTCTCCGGGGTGTTGTTTTCGCCAGTGCCGGCATTGTTGTCTTTTGCATGACGTGACTTAGAGAGGCACTGCTGACGCCGACGTCTAGGCTGTGTCTCATGAGGTTTATCCTCGACTGGATCTTCTTTGTCATCGTCATTAGTTTCTTTAGGTATATCCACCATGTACACGTCGTATGAAGAAGTGACCGTCCAACGTCCGGTAAACAGCGGGTTTTGGCCCTGCTCCTCATCGACATCGTCGTCTATACTGTCGAGGTCTTCAGAGCCGTAATCGAGCATGTCGGTTAAGTCCTCAACAGTGGCTATGGAGTGGGTGGCGGGTGGGAAGCAAAATTCTCCATCATCAGCCCCTAGTTCGAACCGGATATAGTTCGGCTGTGAGTCCTCCCCCAAGGACAGGTTCTTTAATGAGTTTAGCATGTCGCCCAAGGGCGAGTGCTGGAAGATGTCTGCGGCGCTGAATTTGAAGATCGATAAACGATCAAGTTCGGCGTCCGCGGGCTCACATGGTTCGGAACTTATGACCGGAGATGAGTCTGGAGTTCCCGTGGCACAGGTGTCGTGTGAGATCAAGTCTATGCGCGGCTCCAACCCGGGGAATCTGTGGCCTCTGTGGCGGGGTTGAGCTTCCCGTCCTTGGATGGCGCTGTCTGCTCCGGATCTAAGGCCAGAGCGGTTACAGGAGCTATCTCCTGGATGCGGTCCGATGACAGATTTAGGTCATGTCCACTGGGTGGCCAGGAGCGGTTGCCGCGGTCTCGAATCCGGCGAAGATCAAGTCTCCATGGATGTCTGCAACGTAGTTCAAGCTCCCAAATCTGACCTGGTGGCCAGGGGCGTAGCTATCAATCTGCTCTAGATGGCCAAGCGAGTTGGCCCGTAGTGCAAAGCTGCCGAACACGAAGATCTGTCTAGGTAGGAAGGTCTCACCTTGGACAGCATCATTGTTGACGATTGAAGGGGCCATCAAACCTTTTGCGGACGGCACAGTGGAACTATCAATGAAAGCACCAATATCGGTGTCAAAACCGGCAGATCTCGGGTAGGGGGTCCCGAACTATGCGTCTAAGGTCGATGGTAACAGGAGACAGGGGCACGATGTTTACCCAGGTTCGGGCCCTCTCTATGGAGGTAATACCCTACGTCCTAGTTGATTGATCTTGATGAATATGAGTATTACAAGAGTTGAGTATGAGTATTACAAGATTTGATCTACCACGAGATTGTAACGGCTAAACCCTAGAAGTCTAACCTGTATGACTATGATAAGGAATCTCCCCTCTGGACTAAGTCCTCCGGTTTATATAGACACCGGGAGGATCTAGGGTTACACAAGGTCGGTTACAAAGAAAGGAATCTACATATTTGGTCGCCAAGCTTGCCTTCCACGCCAAGGAGAGTCCCATCCGGACACGGGTGCAGTCTTCGGTCTTCGTATCTTCACAGCCCATCAGTCCGACCCATGGCTAACAGGCCAGACGCCCGAGGACCCCTTAGTCCAGGATTCCTCACTTGGTTACCAAGATTTTGCCCATATCCATCTTGTCCCCATCGATTCCTTCCCGTTGACGTGTCCCTCGTTCCAGTAGAACCGTAGCCCCTTTCGTAAAATTCTTCATATTCATTCATGATAGACTTGCATGTAGAATATGTTCATTGCCATGCCTTGTTTGTTTATCGTATGCTTGCTCTTTCTTGTGGGTAGTACCGGGAGACG
The DNA here is from genome assembly GCF_003073215.2 of Triticum urartu. Classification (NCBI taxonomy): domain Eukaryota; kingdom Viridiplantae; phylum Streptophyta; class Magnoliopsida; order Poales; family Poaceae; genus Triticum; species Triticum urartu. The sequence goes on from NW_024116844.1 coordinate 2,997, forward strand.
AGTTCGAGTCTGAGGACCCTGTCGAGTACGTTCACGAGGAGCAAGTTTTCCATACCACTAAGGACAATTCAGGCAAGATGATCATTACCCCTGATATCACTACTATCTTTGATTGCTAGTTGTTCATTGCTATCGTTGTGTCGCACTACCTACCACTTGTTTATCAAGCCTCCCAAATTGCCATGATAAGCCTCTAACCCGACTTCCTAGCAAACCGTTGTTTGGCTATGTTACCGCTTACTCATCCCCTCTTATAGCGTTGCTAGTTGCAGGTGCAGTGCAGGTTATTCCATTTTGGGACATGGATATCATGGGATATCACAATATCTCTTATTTAATTAATGCATCTATATACTTGGTAAAGGGTGGAAGGCTTGGCCTTTTGCTTGGTGTTTTGTTCCACTCTTGCTGCCCTATTTTCCAACATATCGGTGTTATGTTCCTTGATTTTGCGTTCCTAACACGGTCGGGTTTTATGGGGCCCCTTGACAGTTCGCTTTGAATAAAACTCTTCCAGCAAGGCCCAACTTTGGTTTTACAATTTGCCTAATAACAACTAAAATTTGCATAGGGAGTAATTAACCCGAGGATTCTTAATAAAAAACCAAGGCTAGTGCTCCTCATAAGTGTTGGTCCAAACCGGGTAGACTGCAGGGCCACCTCTGGGAAACTCAAGGATTGGTTTTACTCGTAGGATGTCCCATCCGATCGTGGCCTGATTTCGAGATACGCACGGCTCCAGTCGTTGTGTCGGCACGTCGGGAGGTCTTGCTGGTTTTGTTTTACCATTGTTGAAACGTCTTGTGCACCGGGATTCCGAGTTTGATCGGGGTGTCCAGAGATGGAGATTTGCCGCTGCGGATCCTGAGAGTTTATAAAGGACTAAGTTGGGACACCCCTGCATGGTTAAATCTTTCAAGAGCCGTGCCTGCGGTTATGTGGCAGATGAGAAATTTATGATATCCGGTTGTAGTGAACTTGACACTAAACTCATTTAACATACACTAACCGCGTGTGTAACCGTGATCGTCTCTTTTCGATGAAGTTCGGGAAGAGAACACGGTCAGGTTGTGATTGCAACGTAAGTAGTACAGGATCACTTCTTGATTAGTACTAGTTTGCGACCGTATGCATAGTCTCTCATCTTATTCTTGTATTCGTAAGTTAGCCATCATACAAATGCTTAGTGCTTGCTGCAACCTCACCACTTAACCTTCCATACCCATCTTAAGCTTTGTTAGTTTTGACACAGTGGGTAATAGGATTACTGAGTCTCCGTGGCTCACAGATTACTACAAACACTGTTGCAGGTATCACTGAGTCAGACACAAGAGACGCCACCGAGCTTCAGTGGGAGTTTGACGTGTATATATATATAGTAATGCTAAACTAAGCGTGAGTGTAGAATAACTTATTCTACACCCCAGTAACGATACATACAAAATGTAGTAACGCAATATATAAAATATAGTAATTTTTCTGAAAATATAGTAAATTACAAACTTGGATAGTAAAAAAAATATTTTCAAAATTACTACAATTTGTACATTGTTTACTAGATTTTGTATATAGCGTTACTAGGGGTGTAGAATAAGCTAATCTACACTCACGCTTAGAATAGCGTTACCCTATATATATGTGTGTGTGTGTGTGTGTGCACGCGCATATGGTCGTACGAGAAATGCTATGATATATGATTGGTTCTACGAGAAATTCTATTTATATATGCATGACATGTACAATATGTAGTAGCGTAAAATATGTTTGAAATGATAAAGAATTAAATGGAAAACACAAAATTAAAAGAAAAAATAAAGCATAAACCCCTAAACATTTTAGTCCCGGGTGGTATCACCAACCGGGATGGACTAAAGGACCCCCAACCCCCGGCCCGGGCCCAGGCCACGTGGTGGGCCTTTGGTCCCTGGTCGTGGCAAACCGGGACTAAAGAGGGGCTTTAGTTCCGACCCTTTAGTCCCGGTTGGTAAACCTGAACTAAAGGCCCTTACGAACCAGGACTAATGGCCAATTCTACACCAGTGAGTTCTACTGGCTTACCTTCGGTGCATGGTGAACGGAGTCAAGAGGAGTTGAACAACTCTGCAACCTACAGGCTAGCAGCTCTCTTGTACCAAATTGGCAACAAAAGCAGTGGGTAATTTGATTCCGAATTCAATATTGTCTTTGCATATTGTCTACTGTAAGTTTGCATCATGTCTACACAAATAATATATATCAAGCTTTGCAAAGAAAGAATCAAAATATTGTTCAACTCATGCGTTTGATCTTGGATGTGAAAGAAAGCTACATGTTTCTAGTGGTATTCTGGGAAAGTTTGAGCACATTTGGACAAATGGATTGGGAGATAATGGCTTTTAGCTAAGCAGACTCAAAATTTATTTATTTTCAAAAAATTCAAACAAATTACAGTAAAAACTACATGTTTCCAGTAGTATTTGGGAAAGTTTGAGCACATTTGGACAGAGGGATAATGGCTATTTATCTAGCAGATTGAAATTTTGGTTCCAATTTTTTTTTCAAAACTTCCAGTAAATACTACTCCCTCTGTTCCAAATTACTTGTCGCAGAAATGGATGTATCTAAAACTAAAATACATCTAGATACATCCGTACCTGCGACAAGTAATTCGGAACGGAGGGAGTACATGTTTCCAGTAGTAATCTAGAAAAATCTCAGCTTATTTGAAAAAAAAGAATTACGAGATGATGTTTTTTCTTCAAACGAACGTTTCATTTTTTCGCAGTTAACTTTGAGCCCACCCTCCACTTCCGTCCTGGACTCACCACTGGTCGTGCGTGATGAACGGCGTGACTTTCTAGCGGCAACGACTTGGTTTCTTTTGCATATCCGAGATGTTGATTCAGCGGAGCTCATGGCAATTAGAAATGGAATATACTTGTTGGCAAATTTGGGGTGCAACAATGTGAAGATTGAATCTGATATCTCGTTTGCGTGGAGGCAACGCAACAAATGGACTCTTATCTAGGACCCGACGTTGCATTGGTGTCTGAATGTAATCCCTGACTTTGTTTCTTATTTATTTGTAAATGACATGATCATCATATGAGAAATAAAGTCTATTTGCTGTAAAAAAAACTCAGAAACTGGTCCATGAGCCTAAAACAAAGATAACCAGTGAAAACCATGGATAATCAGTAGCTTAATGCAGGCATAATAAATACACAACAACAAAAAAGACACAGGATCACTTTCCCTTGAATAATTGTAGCATTTCCTCCATAATTTTGATTGATATTCAGAAACAAACATACAGTTGACAGTGTTGGCCTAGCCCTTGCAGATATCAATCTCCACATGTTAGAAAGGCCCCCTACTGAATTTGGCACGAGCTATACATGGTCTTGCAAAAGTAAACTATGAATTTTGAGTGCATGTTGTGTTTGGATGGAGGCCACACCCACCACACAGGCCTCCCTCGCGTGCAGCGACAGGACGGACCTTGGGGGAGAAAGGGTTGGCGACAAATGGCGCAGATTTGAGTCGTCCGGCTGTAGATGGTCTTAGTTCCCGAGCAGACAGCAGTAAGCAGCATGGCCTGCCTGATACATAAATTCAGTCCCTTTTTCTTTTTCCCCACCTAACTGAATTTTATCTAGAAAATGAATTCTGATCGGTCATTGGGAAAACAAATCTCCAGGCCATGCTAACTTTCATTATTAGCCAATGGAAATGGATGGCAGACCACAACAAACAAACACAGCAACAAAAACCAATACATACATATTTTGGGCGTTACTAACATCTTATTGTCAATCAACTGGAAGGCATACCAATACCAAAACCAATACCATACAGGGATCCATCATCACAACAAACAAACAAACAAACAAACTACTTCTCCAAAGTGTCAGGTCATTAGTTTGTCAAGAGGCCATTAAGAGGCGTAACCGCGTACATCATCCATGCCAGTTCGACCAACAATCGCTTAAAACATCTTGATCCCACCTGATATCAACTATTCGTCTCAAATACACAAGGTGGTGTTGATATGAAAAAAATAGCATTGCATTGCCCTTCACTTCCCTCGCTCTTCTAGCACACGGACAAAAAGGGTCTGAGCGTATGCACCCTCCTTCCTCCCTGGGATTCCTTCCTTTGTGATCCTTCGAAATCGATCCACCCTGAAAAGTGTGGGTCAACAACATCCAACGGGATAGAAAATCAAATGTAGCACCGCCAAACGGAATAAGCACTTCAAAGATATGCTAGGAAAGGTAGTAAAAAACAACAACAACAACAACAACAACAACAACAACAACAACAACAACAACAACAATAATAACAATAATAATAACAATAATAATAATAATGGTTTCTTTCAGAAACTCACTCAGTATTCTTACCTAATAACGACCATAGCCGGGGCTCCTGCCTCTTTCATAATGATCATACACAGGGCTTCGGCTCCTACCATAGGGTGCTCCATCGCGGCGATCATACCCAGAATTACGTGGACGGCGATCGTAATCTGGACTTCGGTACCTAGGGCTAGGGGAGCGCACGTAGGGACGCCTGCCCTGGTCAGCTCTTTTTGGACTGCCATATCTGTCACCGCCTCGTCTGGGACTGCCATATCTGTCACCCCCTCGTCTCGGGCTGCCGTATCTGTCACCGCCTCGCCTGGGACTGCCATGTCTGTCATCTCTTTCATTGTCATCATCCCGGAAGGCGTATTCAACCGTCACTACCCTGTCCAATATCGTGCTGCACAGAAACAGGAAGGGATGACACCCAGCAATGAGAAATGTGACGTAAAAGTCTGCACGAGCAAAGCAAGATGCCGACAATATTACAGTTTACAGATACATCAGACTTGATGGGAAGAACAGCCTAGAAGCTACTATCCCAAAAATAATCACCATGTATGTTATGAATGATATAAGAGGGGGTTGCAGATAATATGAAGCAGAATAGACAATGAGAAAAGCTTCAGCAGCAAACGTACTTGGTCAAATTTCAATTCCTAGAAAAGTAGCTACAAATTTACAAGGGGAAATTGCAACTGCATGTGGCATGACAGTGCAAATTCAGCAAACCAAAACTGAGGCCATCCACATGAAACTAGCTCAAGACCCAAAAAGAATAACTGGTTACCAAATCTACTTGCCAAAGTGCATGAAGCAGAACTAGACGATGGCTCAGTGGAGCAGAGTAAGCATTCCTACGATATTGGAGAGTTAATGACTTGACGGTGCTTCAGTGGAGCAAGCGCGCAGATAATATTTGAGGGCCTAAAAATTGCAGCCTACCTAACAGTTTTGCTTTCGTATTGATGTAAAAATAATTATTGTAAGAACAAAGCCCATCCAATTATCATATGAAAATGCATGTCAGGTATTGCATCAGTCACATGATGTAGCAGAGAATTTGAGACCTCAGCACAGTGCGAAATAACCTAACTAGTCGGGGGGGAGGGAATCCAGTATGAAGATGTTATGGACCCCAAATGAAATGACGGAAGAATCAGTGCATTGTTAGATGCAGTAGTAATAGCAGCAATGCCATGCCTGCCCAGGGCTCTAGTGTAGAGCAAAGTGGAAATGCACTTGGCAACAAGTAAAGAGTCATACAAGATTTGCAGCATTGTTTGTTGATTTGTTGATACTGGATGGAGGATGGGCAGTACCTCTTGTCGGTCTTGTTGACGGCTACGCTGGCGTCCTCCTGCGCCTCGTACTGCACGAAAGCAAAGTTCTTGCGGATACGAATGTTTGCAATCTTGCCGTAGGGCTCAAAATGCCTCTCGATATCGACGACTTTGGTGCGGATGGGGTCAAAGTTGATAACAAAGAGCGTCCTGGTGGGCTTTGCATCAGCCCCTGTAGGCCTGTCGCGGTTCTTGGGCACCGGCTCCTCTTGCTGGAGGAAAGGGAGACATGCATGAGAGGAGGAGAAGAGTCTGCTTGTAGCACGAACGAAATCATCAGGGTACAGAGAGAGAGACAGACAGAGAAGAGCAGGTTACCCTTGACCATTCGACGGAGAGCCTGCGGCTGGTATGGCCAAACTCGGCGTTGCTAAGGCGCCTTATAGCATCCTCCGCATCGCGCTCGTCTTGGAAGTAGACAAAGGCGTAGCCTGCAGGCAGTAGAAACATTCATCCATTCATCCATTCATCCATAGAGCAGAGCATACTAGTGTAGGTAGTACACAGAGCAGAGCAATTGAATATCATCTATGGACACGAGCAGAGCAGAGCAGAGCAGGGAAGATTTTATGGCGTGATAATCCACAGAGCAGAGGGCAGGCAGGCAGGGGAGGGAGAATCGTACCGGATTTCATGTCGATGCGGCGGATGGGTCCGTACTTTGAGAAGAGGCGCTCCAGGTCCGATTGCCGCGTCTCGTAGTCGAAGTTGCCGCAGAACACCGGCCTCATCCTTCACCACCCAACAAACCCCCCCTGCTGTGCTGTGCTGTGCGGCGGCGGCGGCGACGGCGAGGGCGAGGGCGAGGGCGAGAGAGGAGGGGAGGTGGTGCGGTGGAAGTGGAACCCTAACTCTAGCAAGCAAACGTTGTGGGCTCTTCATGGGCCTAGCCGCTCCTCGGTTCAGTTGCCACTTGCTAAAAGCATCTCCAACACCAGCCCAACGCGCGCCGCGCTAAAAAATACTCCCTCAATTTCTTTATATAAGTTGTATTGTCTTTTTTATAAAATTTTATAATGTAAGGTGCATTTGTTCTAATTTCTCATAATTCCAATCTTGACCCTTCAGAAAAAGAAAAGTATCTCTCATCTGATTACATGTATCTCTCCTTGTAGAGAAAGAAAAGAAAAAATATCTCTCTCCTGATTGTGTGTATCTCTTTCTTTTCTAGCCTAAATGATTTACTTGCCGCTCATATACAAATTAGACAAGGGTAATTTTGTCCTATCTACTACATAACTATATGCCTTGGTCACTGTGCTGAAAATAATACACCTTAGATAAAGGAATGGAGGGAAAAGCACGGCGGCCAGCGCTGGCTCCAGCAGCCGCGCTAAAATTTAGCGTGCGTATAGCTCTAGCAGCCACGCTCACATACAGCGCGCGCGTAGCTCCAACAGCCGAACATTGCGCACATATTTTTTAAGTAAAAACGATACTAAATAAAAATTCATAGGTAAAAACGATACATAGATATTTTACATAGTTTCGCATCATAAATAGATAAAACTACGGTCCAACGACATAAAAAAACTACTAGATAGTGCAATGCAACTACAATCTACTCCCACTCGTCATTATCATCATCATCCTCGCTCGTCTGGTCCGAGGTATCGAGCCACATGTCGTCCCAACGAGGATCATTATCCGTAAAGATCGACTGCCCACCTGCTTCAACGATATCGTACTGCGATAACGCCAGGGCCTTCCGCCGACGCCTGTCCAACCGTTCCGCGCGGCGCTTTGCCGTCTGCTTCGCCCAGTAAGCTTGCTCGTCGGCGACGTCCTCCGGGTGGCGCCGGCGCCACTTCGCCATGGCCCGCTCGTCCTCCTCAGCGATGAGGAGGCGGTGCTGCCGCCGAGCGTGCTCCGCACGGTCCTGGTCCGTGATAAGACGAGGCGGAGGGGCGACGTCCTGCCACCTGCTGGCGCGTGTACACGTCTTGGAAGTTCATCTGCGTGCGTGGCCTGTCTAGGCGCCACGCCGCTGCGTCGTACGCGCGCGCTGCCTCGTGCGCAGTCTGGAAGGTGCCGAGAGCGAGACGGACTTTGCCAGCAAGGAAGCGGGGGAGGCACGCGTGGCAGCGGAAGAGGAAAGAGAGAGTGTGGAATAGCCGTGTAGCGAGCGCCACAATTTAAAGGCGCGCCGGAAGCGGTGCGCCAAAAATAGCGTGCGAGCTGCCGCCTTTTTCCACGTGCGCGCAAACGATTCTCGCGCGCTAGTTTCCTGCCATCGCTGGAGCGCGCGAAAACGTCCCGCGCGCTAAAAACTCGGTTTATCGCGCGCGCCTTTTGGCGCGGCTGTTGGAGATGCTCTAAGTTTTTAGAAAAAGTTTACTTAGAGCTACTTTTGTCACATCTCGTACAACTTCTTTC
>NW_024116845.1:0-11226 GCF_003073215.2 Triticum urartu
TCAAGAGACGCTTCAATTCCATCCGCGATCAAGTCAAGGAGGGAGACATGGAGATTTGCAAGATACATACGGGTCTGAATGTTGCAGACCCATTGACTAAGCCTCTCTCATGAGCAAAACATGATCAGCACCAAGACTCCATGGGTGTTAGAATCATTACTATGTAATCTAGATTATTGACTCTAGTGCAAGTGGGAGACTAAAGGAAATATGCCCTGGAGGCAATAATAAAGTTGTTATTTATATTTCCTTATATAATGATAAATGTTTATTATTCATGCTAGAATTGTATTAACCGGAAACTTAGTACATGTGCGAATACATAGACAAACAGAGTATCCCTAGTATGCCTCTACTTGACTAGCTCGTTAATCAAAGATGGTTAAGTTTCCTAGCCATAGACATGTGTTGTCATTTGATGAATGGGGTCACATCATTAGAGAATGATGTGATGGAGAAGACCAATCCGTTAGCTTAGCATAATGATCGTTTAGTTTTTCTGCTATTGCTTTCTTCATAACTTATGCATGTTCCTCAGACTATGAGATTATGCAACTCCCGAATACCGGAGGAACACCTTGTGTGCTATCAAACGTCACAACGTAACTGGGTGATTATAAAGATGCTCTACAGGTTTCTCCGATGGTGTTTGTTGAGTTGGCATAGATCGAGATTAGGATTTGTCACTCCGAGTATCGGAGAGATATCTCTAGGCCCTCTCGGTAATGCTCATCACTATAAGCCTTACAAGCAAAGTGACTAATGAGTTAGTTGCGGGATGATGCATTACGGAACGAGTAAAGAGACTTGCCGGTAACGATATTGAACTAGGCATGATGATGCCGACGATCGAATCTCAGGTAAGTAACATACCGATGACAAAGGGAACAACGTATGTTGTTATGCAATTTGACTGACAAAAATCTTCGTAGAATATGTAGGAACCAATATGAGCATCCAGGTTCCGCTATTGGTTATTGGCCGGAGATGTGTCTCGGTCATGTCTACATAGTTCTCGAACCCGTAGGGTCCGCACGCTTAACGTTCGATGACGATTTATATTATGAGTTGTGTGATTTGATGACCGAATATTGTTCGGAGTCCCGGATGAGATCACGGACATGACGAGGAGTCTCGAAAAGGTCGAGACATAAAGATTCATATATTGGAAGGTTACATTCGGACACCGGAATGGCTCGGGTCGTTTCGGATGAGTTTCGGAGTACCGGAACCCCCCCCCCGGGGGGGGAGTTATTGGGCCTCATGGGCCTAGTGGTGGAAGAGAAGAGGCAGGGCAGGGAGTGGCGCGCGCCCCCTTGCCCAAACCGAATTGGACTAGGGTTGGGGGGTCCCCCCCTTTCCTTCTCTTCTCCTCCTCCTTCCCCCCTTCTCCTTGTGGGAGTAGGAAAGGGGGGGGGCGAATCCTACTTGGAGTAGGACTCCCCCACTTGGGCGCGCCACCCATGGCCGGCCTCCTCCTCCCTCCCTCCTTTATATATGTGGGGAGGGGGCACCCTAGAACACAGAAGTTGATCTTTTAGCAGTGTGCGGTGCCCCCCTCCACAGTTACATAGCTCGGTCATATTGTCGTAGTTTTTAGGCGAAGCCCTGCGCCGGCGAACTCCATCATCACCGTCACCACGCCGTCGTGCTGACGAAACTCTCCCTCAGCCTCAAATGGATCAAGTGTTCGAGGGACGTCATCGAGCTGAACGCGTGTTGATCGCGGAGGTGCCGTGCATTCGATACTTGGATCGGTTGGATCGCGAAGATGTTCGACTACATCAACCGCGTTACTAAACGCTTCCACTTTCGGTCTACGAGGGTACGTGGACACACTCTCCCCGCTCGTTGCTATGCTTATGCTAGATAGATCTTGCATGATCGTAGGATTTTTTTTGAAATACTACGTTCCCCAACAGTGGCATCCGAGCCAGGTCTGTGCGTAGATGTTATATGCACGAGTAGAACACAAAGAGTTGTGGGCAATAATAGTCATACTACTTACTAGCATGCCATACTTTGATTCGGCGGTATTGTTTGATGCAGCGGCCCAGACCGACATTACATGACCGTGTTCATGAGACTGGTTCTACCGCCGTGCTTCGCACACAGGTGGCTAGTGGGTGTCTATTTCTCCAGCTTTAGTTGAATCGAGTTTGACTGCGCCCGGTCCTTGTTGAAGGTTAAAATAACACACTTGACGAAAAATCTGGTTTTGATGCGTAGGTAAGAACGGTTCTTGCTAGAAGCCCGTAGCAGCCGGTAAAACTTGCAACAACAAAGTAGAGGACGTCTAACTTGTTTTTGCAGGGCTTGCTGTGATGTGATATGGTCAAGACGTGATGATATATAAATTGTTGTATGAGATGATCATGTTTTGTAATAGTTATCGGCAATTGGCTGGAGCCATATGGTTGTCGCTTTATTGTATGAAATGCAATCGCCATGTAATTGCTTTACTTTATCACTAAGCGGTGGCGATAGTCGTAGAAGCAATAGTTGGCGAGACGACCATGTGACGGCATGTTGATAGAGATCAAGATGATAGAGATGATGGTGTCATGCCAGTGACGATGCAGATCATGATGGTACTTTGGAGATGGAGATCAAAGTCACAAGATGATGATGGCCATATCATGTCCCCCACAGTTACACACCTCGGTCATATCGTTGTAGTGCTTAGGCAAAGCCCTGCGTCGGTAACTTCATCATCACCGTTACCACGTCGTCATGCTGATAGAACTCTCCCTCGGCCTCAGCTGGATCAAGAGTTCGAGGGACGTCACCGAGCTGAACGTGTGCAGATCGCGGAGGTGCCGTGCGTTCGGTACATGGATCGGTTGGATCGCGAAGACGTTCGACTACGTCAACCGCGTTACTAAACGCTTCCGCTTTCGGTCTACGAGGGTACGTAGACACACTCTCCCCTCTCGTTGCTATGCATGTCCTAGATAGATCTTGCGTGATCGTAGGTAAAAAATTTGAAATACTGCGTTCCCCAACAAATATTGAGGCGAGAATTCCATCAAAGCTACAATGAAGATGCCAAGCACTGGGGCAGCATGCAAATCCAATGATTGATGAAAGCAAACCAAAAGAAAACAAAGGCCAGAATAAGCACAAGAGTAAGAGATCGAAAATCACCTTTGCTGAGCTATTAGATAAATATCAAAGAAGAGTGCAGAGGAATTCTTATTGGCTAAATCATGCAAAGAAACCAAGATCACCCCCTAGGCGCAAACCTGGGGATCAATATTGACAAATTGCGGATTTTTAATGCAACATATGCATATCCTTATTTTGGGCCGCCAATGCCAATGTCGTGGATACCTCCCTATGCTCATGTAAATCCATATCCATCACGGGATAGGTATGATACAAGGGCACATCCTCCATATTTTTTAGACCTTCTCACTAACATTATGCACCTCCGAGAAGATCAACATTTGAAGAACAATTACATGCCAAAGACCGTTTCAACCATGAGGAATCGGCACGAAGCTCAAGGAAAAGAAAGAGGTGGTCAGGAAAATTTACCGCGTTAAAAGAGATGGTCCTAAGAGTGCTACTTCAGATTTGATCTGAAATGAAAAGGAGCCAATTGAAGTGTTTACATTGGCTACTAAAGGCAAAGAGACAATTCTATCAAGTGCCAAATCCAAAGAGAAAAAGTTGAGAGTGCATAGGTAAAACAAGAATTGCCATTACTTCAAACAAAATCACAGCTGAGGTGCCCACTCGGCTTATCATATTGGCAAAAAAAGAAATTGCAAAAGCTTAGTGCACAAGAACTTAAAAAGAGGAACATGGCATGGGTTCCCAAAGGAAGTACTCAAAACAAGAATGATATGCATGTTGCCAATGCAAGAAGTGTGGAAAAGGTGAAGAAACAAAAGAGTGAATGATATGAATAACCAAGCCAAAGGTTTCAACATCTTCAGTCCACACATTATCCACATTCTCCAACTATGCCAATGAATCTGATGCCATGGAATTCATCCTCGGGTATGATTAGTTACCCTCCATGGGCTTATTTTGATCCGTGGATGCAATATATTTTCTTACTTCTTGAAAGGATATTATCACATCATCATACATTCGATTAGTTGCATTTTGTTGCTAATCAAAATGGCTGATATAGAATTATTGACCAAAGCATAAACATGGCCAATATATACTTATCGCCCTTAGCACATAAGAAATGGCCGATGGAGTGTTGACATCGTCCTTAGATCAAGCTCTATGCAAGTTATTTTTTGACACGCAAACTTTGCCGAAAAACAGGAGAGCATGTGTTGACACCAGATATTGGCATGGCTAAAAAGTTAATTCAGATGGCCTCATATAGAAAAGTCCTCAACATGAAAAGGTTATGTATCGTCAAAATGAGCAACTTTGATGTTTGGATCATCGTCATCCGATCACATCTCAGTTGTGCTTGAAATACTGAGATCTGATATTCAGAGTACTGTTTGGCTGATTACGCATCCAAGAAGACCTCATATGAAAAAGTGTTCTACATGGTATGTCTTCATCTCTTCGGGGCGATTAATTTTTATATTTGGATCATCTTCATTTGAGCCCATATGCATCCTCGACGGACAAAATAGTTCTCTGTAGCAGCAGAAGAGTTTCATGACGGACGGACGAAAGCCCGGATGGTTAATCAGAGAAGAATTTCGTCCGGCTATAGGCGAATCATCTGGCTAGGTACCCGAATGTTTGAGTAGTTATGCGACCAATATTCCATACTTTCTCTACCGCAGATGTTGGAAAATAGGCCAAAACACCCTCAAGATGACCTTAATTGGATTAAAAAAACGTCCAACATGAAAGTTGTTCGTCTCGTTGAAACAGTTAAATTTGCATTTGGGCGCACCTCCATCCAAGGTCATATTTGGCCTATAGAATTTGTTGTCTCATAAATACCTAAATCCGAGTTCGGTTAATTTTGGAAGGATTTGGACGGGATTTGGAGTCCTTTTCTTGTACGCGAAGTCCACACGCCTCCTATATAGACAATAGGTAATAGCCAATTGAACAACACACAATCGACAAACTCATGTACCACTTTTTACCTTTACCCATTCCCTTGTTCTTCTTCTACTTCCTCGTTCTTCGTTCGTTCTTCTTGTTGCAGGGCGGCGAACCTCAAGGCCATAGTGGCGATCAGGCCGGCCTAGGGCAGCCCATAGTTGCCACGCGCCCTGGTAGGGTTCCTTCCGGGCGTGTGGGGTTTTGGGTCTACAAAATCTCCCGCCGGATTGCTTGCTTACCACCCTTCCGACCGGATCTCCTTCGACGTGAGTTGCGGTGCATCATCCCCGGCGTCGAGGGTACACAATGACGTGTTCGTGTGCGAACACATCCATGACCATTGATTGGCATCTTCATCTTCTTCCTCCATGAATGAACATATCGAGCTGATGTCGTGACTGAACCATAGCCACATGGTGCCACTACTGGGGTACTGCCCGGAGCGACGGCTGGTATTCAAGTGCATGACCAACAGCAACCTAAGGGAGTGCCTGGACGGCCTCAATAGGAAGCCCATGGACCGGGAAACGCCCGTCGGCATGGCGCTAGGCACGGCGAGGGGAGTACCTCCACAAGGCAACGACACCATGCATCTTCCACCGGGACATCAAATCCACCAACATCCTGCTCCATGAACAATTCAAGGCCAGGATCGTGGACTTATTAAGCCCTAGCCCGAATTGTGCTAGTTTTATGCTATTTACTATAAGGAAGGAGAGTCGGCTCATGAAGAGGATCACATTCTTTCCTCAAACTATGACCAACTACATAGGTCCGCGATAGCTTCAATGAACCAAACAATGTTCTACACACGAGATGTCACACTACATGCGATCACGTATGAGGTCCTTTTGTTTACAGGAAATCACCTATCATGTTCTAGTAAGCTACATAAGCAGCCAATTTGCAAGAACATGAACCATGAGCATGGTTGTACCGTGCATCCAAAATGATTATTCAGAATTCACAACATCATTCCGCCTGTCAAGGTCCACAACAGAAATCAGCTCATTTAGAACGGATAGAACATAAAGATGCCAACTTGATGATATGAACCTTGCTACTATTTGTTAATGAAAACCATGAGGCGTGTTAGTTCTTGTTTTATACAGTCAAGATACAACTCAAGTTACATACTGATGCCATGCCCAGCTCAACACAAGGGGCAAGGTCATAACAGTAACACAACAGCAACAACAAGCACAAACAATAAAATGACATCCCCCCCTCTCTTCAGTTAGCTTGGGTATTTGTTTTTAACTCTATGGTGTCTAAATCCTACAAAGAATGGATCGAGAACACCTTTATATATACAAACAGAACACAGGTTGTGTGCCTGCATATGATTAAACGAGGGGCGAGGAAGTATGCATATATAGCACTGTAGTTGCTTCTTTGGCCCGGTCAATAAAGAAAGGCCGAGCTGCCCCCCACTCCTTTTCTTTTATCAACTCCCAAAAAATCGAGTTGTAAAAAGCTATCAAAAGCACCTCTGTTAAAACCGGATGTCACGACTGCCAGAATATGTTCGGGTCCTTGCTGTATACTGCTTGGTCTTGGATCTCTAGATTACCCACATGCCAATCAACAAGCCTTGCTTGGATGCATTTCAACAACATGAGTCCAGTCGGAAACAGCCACCAGCCACTTTCATCCCTGCATAGGATTTCAAAATGTGCAATAAACGACAGGATAAAGAAAATGCAAGCAAAAGATGAGGTTGACAGCCTAATATAATTGAGTTTACAAACATGCATATAAGTTTGTGCTTAGCAGAGAAAATTATTCTTACGTTCCAAAGTTCCATGGCTGTGTGCTTGGATGTCTCTTGGTTGACGACTTATAGTGTACGAATCCGCATATCAAAGCCACAACCTGAACATGCATGTCAAGCAAGTTATGGAAATGAAGTAAACTTTGGTATAGCCAAGCAAAAATCATACTATTGCAGATATCAGTGACCAATGCAAACACAGTCCTAAAACATTCTGAGTACTTACAACATTAACCAGTGAAGTAATGTTCCACAATGCATATACACGAGCAAGGCCTGCTGATCGCCGTGGTCCATGACTAAAAAGAGCATTTATTCCAGCAGGGAAAGGCGACAGTATCGCAAGAGGAAGAACAAACAGAACTAAGAGAACGTCGGCCATTGAGTATGAGTATAGCTGGAGAAAAGTAAGCAACACTAAGCTGAAATCTGCCAGGAGCAATATTGAGATTACTAAGCCAACAAGATCCTGCAATTAAAAACAAATGAATGGTAAGTGCAAAATTACATAATTCAGTCATAATCATTCTATAAGCTGAAATGGTAGCATAGACAAACCTGATGGCCAACTGGTTTAGAGTTGTGCAAGATAAGAGAAAACGGGTACAGAAAATCTCTCCTGTCTTTAAGTGCCCGTAAGGTAGTACTATCTAGAATGCCGCCAGTAATCCTTTTCCGCATAAGAGCATCCTTAATCCTTGAGCGGCTTAGTTGAGCATCAGCAAGCATGTCCTGCACTCTGCATGATGCAATAGAACATTATAAATAAATATAGCTTAGCAAGAAAAATGATAAATGCTGAGGACCAGCAGATAAATAATAACTCACGGCGAATGCTGCTCTATTTTAATTCTTGGGCTGCCATCAAGTTCAGCAGTCACTGGTTCTCCCTCGACAGTGTAAACAACAAGACCCAGTTGGCAATACCCTAATGCTGTAGCTTGGAACCACGCAAGATCGACACGGACACCATTCACGCCCAAAGCAGGATCCGCATGAGTTTCAAGCCAATTAAGGACAGGAAGAAATGTTGCTTTGAGATTTCCACGTCGAACCAAACGCAACTGAGCATTCAATCCAGCTACAAGACGGTGCCATATCCAAGGTTGCACAGCCTGTGAATTGGAAATAACATCAGGCTCTAAGAAAAACTCTGCAGCATGAACAATGCAGCTTGAAAGATCTTAAACTCATACCTGGCTCATAAGACTGGTCAGGACACTGTCACTATGAAGTGAAAATGGAGCCATGTAACTTCCATCACCACCAAAAATCAAGGACATCGGAAACCTTTGACGAAGTCTAGGAGGAAGATCAGGCCTTTTCTCATCTCCACCAAGGAAGAAATCTAAATATCCCAACATTAGATCTGGGGTTGCAGTCACCTGTAGATTAGAGTAACAGGCATATCTTAGTTTCAATCGTGACTCAAAAGGTATTGTTTCAGTCTGAAAAGAGAAAATGAAGAAGGCTACAGCTGTCTTACTTTACAACTGTCCAAAATATTCTCTCAAATGGTTTATCTGAAACTTGAATTTACTCCCTGTTGATATTCCTAAATTTATGCACAATGGTCCGCATTTATAGATTATTTTAAACATCAACAATCAAGCTAACAACATTTACTACTTGCCTATCTATCCATCATAAAAACTTTAAAAGTACAACTTTTATCTGCCCACCCTCAGAGGATATTTCATCAGTTACAAGATGAACAGTTAGTTTCAAAGTGCAACTGGAAGTCATTTCAATTTTCTGACAGAAAAACACAATTATGGGTACAATTAGTAAGACTAGCAAAAGAAAATATCAAAGACAAGTTTATACGATCATTCCACGAACATCTAGTGATTGCTGTTTTTAGATACAAAGTGAAATGCAGAGTAACGGACCTTGAGACCTTCATAAAGCGCACGCGAACGGCAAGACCGTAAGCATGAATGATCATACTCAGAGCGAACAAATTCACGAAGTCTTTGTAATTTTTTTCTTCTACGCCACTGTTGCCATGACCAAGCCAAGGGGTATGCGAGTATACAAAGGATACTGTAAATTGATCCCTCCCACCACTGATAAGCTGCAAGTGTGTTTATCTCATCAACAAATCGATTAAATGCATCCTCATACCTGAAAATTCAGAGACAGCACAAATAAGCAAGAATTGCATCATTTCAATGGAATATCCAACAGCCAAGGTATATTTGAATCATAGCAGTGAACCACCAAAGCACTGGGGACTGCTGAACAAAATGATCAGAAAGACTAAATCAAAGCGGCTAGGTTTGAAGACAAGCATGCATACACAATCTCTGTAATCTGTTCTGCTGGGGTGTGTGGGAGATGCCAAGGTTCACTGAAGGTGTTTGGGCCCATGAAATACATCCTGTGTACATGACCATGTGATTCTTCAGCTCTATTAGTTTCCAAGACCTGCAACAATAGCAAAACTTCAATTTTAATTCGGCATGTTCGTTTTCTCAACAACAACAACAAAAACAGCCTTCATGTGGTATTTAAACTAAATATGAGCTGGAACGGCAGAATCTATACAGTACCTCATTTAGTGATTCTAGGAAAGGGAAGGAGTGATCAATCTGCGACCCTTGTTGAGTTGGTGCTGGCCCGGGTAACTCATCAGTGCCAGCAAATTTCATCCGAGCAACACTTAAAACAAGAGCTAACAAAATAAGAAGGCCTGAAAGAAGTAGACCAAATAACCAAGGTCCCCCAAAAGTGTATATTAACTCTTCAAGAGCAGTATAACAGTGAGGCATGCGATATCTGTCTGACACACATATGTACGGGCATGGAGTTTCAGCAGCCCCTCCTGTCAAACATAAGCTCCAGTTAGAATATTCAAGAAAAAAAATTAAGTGTCTCATACTTACAGAACCCGAAAGTGAGTTTTTTGTTCGAAGCAATCAATATAACATAAAAAAGGAAACGTAGAAGAAATAACATAGTAGCAAGAAAAAAGATTCTAGATTTGAATCTAATGACTAGTTGCAGGGATATTTCGAAAGAAGTAAAACTGATTACTTAGGTTGCACTTATACAACCTCCGTCTGGAATTAACCGTCGGTGAAATGAGTGTATGTAGACGCGTTTTGTAGATACACTATTTCAGCGACAGTTTCCAGACGGAGGGAGTACTATATATCACACCATAATTAATATACAAAGAATTACCTCGGACACTTGTGTACACGGCACGGCGAGGAAGTTCGCCTGAAGGGCACGGAAAGCAGAGAGATTTTGAAGATCCGGTAACATTCTTGTATGTTCCCAAAGGGCATTCCCACATATGCATATAGCCACCAATACACAATTAGAAATGGATTGCTCAGTGTTTTACTAATTTTGATAAATGTGGTGATGGACACATGGACTGATTTAAGCACTATCATGATAGTGAACTACAACCTCCGTCCGAAAATATAAGACGTTTTTGCAGTTCAAATTTGACCTGCAACAACATCTTATATTTTGGGACAGAGGTAGTAACAAGTTGATGCAAATAATACAAGACACAGGGGGTACACGTTTATGGCATATACCTTGCAAAATGTACCATAAAGACCTTTTGGGCAAGCTCTTCCTGTAACTGTTCCATTCTCACCAGGGAATCCTGGCCCTTTGCTGATTCCTCCGCTGCACAAGAATATACAATCAGCAATGTAACAATATATATAACAACTGCTGTTGATGGAAGGAAAATGTGCAAAAATCAAGCATTGCATCATGCACATCACAAGTTAACACAACTCAGCCCCAAATTATAGAATTTGATCATAGCATGCATAAAATAAACACAACTCAATTACACATCCACCTTGGATAAATCAAAATACTGCAAGACACGGATTTCCTTTAAATACATCCAAATTTGATCATAATTGAAATGTCCCAAAATTGATGGAATCACATACTCCCTCCGTCCCAAAATAAGTGACTCAACTTTGTACTAGCTTTAGTACAAAGTTAGTGTAAAGTTGAGTCACTTATTTTGGTACGGAGGGAGTATTATCTTATTTTAACTTTTAAGTAATGATGTTTCTGATATCTTACGGTACCTTCAAACCAACAAGCATACTTTCCTTTTTGTGATGGCAAAGGATGCATAAACATACAAACGCCATCACGCCCGCGCGCCTAGGTGAGTGGCCCCATTATAACACAAGCACGGAGGATAAATCCACAAGTGCCACAAAGTTCACAGTGAAGCACACTCGAACGCATACATGAGTCTGAACCTAATTTCAATAGTTTATTTTCTGCAAATTCATCCGTACTACCTATACAATGATACGTAACCACATACAGTCCGAGCGAGCATGATGCAGGGAGTTAAACTCCAAATGTTAAAAGGTACGAGAAAGGGGGGGGGGGGGGGGGGGGGGGGGGGACCGGCC
>NW_024116846.1:0-18732 GCF_003073215.2 Triticum urartu
CCCGCTGCGGAGCCGCGCTCCCTTTTCCCGTCCTCGCAATTCCATCCATGGCTCCCGGCCCTCACCCCCACCCCCCCGGCCCCACCGCCTCCTAGCCCACTAGCCTAGGGTTTCGGGCCCCGAGATCGTAGCCGTCGCCGCCGACGCCGCCGCCGCAATGTCTGGCTCGCCGGGGCAAGTCGTGAGCGAGGTCGGCAAGCGCCTCGGGCAGCCGCGCCTCGGCAAGGACGCCCTCATCAAGCTCCTCAAGGTGAGCGCCCCCGTCCGTCCCGCACCAGTCCTCCTCCGATCTAAACCCGCTCGCTCACAGTCCTCGCGAGACGCTGTGCTGCTTCTGGGGTTTTGAAATTGCCTCGAAGGGCACCGCTGATTTTAGTGTTTTTTTGGGGGTTCTCGAACACTGACTGTAGTTCACGATTCCGCTCCAACCTCCATGGGGTTACGAGGGGCTGGGAATTCGAGCACCATGTAGTAATTCGTGTGATGGGGGCACAGGGGCAGCGATGCTGAAGAGGTTGTATGTTCACTATGCTTATGTTTGACAGTTTGAGCAAAGCCTCTGAGGTGTTTAGTGTCAACTCGGCATGGATCTATGGTGTTTATGATCGCTCGAAACTTGTTGAAAGAGTACCAGTACCGTTTATTTCCCTGCCAACTGGAGGCAGTCAGAGAACCTTCAGTTAATTGTCACATGTCTATTATTTCATCAGTAAACAATTTTGTGAGCACTTGTTGTTTCAAGTTTGCCTGCTTTGTGAATTGGTAATATGAAGGAAGGTACTATGGAGATTTATGGATAAGGAACAAAGGAGATTTGATTTTTCAGGCTTCAACCAATTCATTATCTTAAACCGTCAGTAACATTTGAGTATTTCGATCCATTTTACATGATAAACAGGTTAACTGGAGATCAAGTGGGTTAATTTCGGCCCTTCCCTTTTTCCCTGAAACGGATATTTGCCTTTTTTACTGTTATACGAGAATACAGTTTTGATTTGGTTGTACTGTACTTGTATTTTATCCAGCATTTGGGGGAGTTTAGAGCAATGGCTTTGTACAAATACATTGTTAGATCTCTACCTGAACTGTTCTCTAGCTCCCATTAGGGGTTACATATTTGCATACTTTTGTTTAATGCATCTATACTATGACAACCCCTCCGACAGTTGAACCCTTGAACCTAGTATAGTAGGACAGGGATGCAGGCTAGCTCACCGTAATCATCCAAAGGGAAAAGCGTGGCACATTAATACTTTGCAGCTTGGCATTTTCTCTAATTGGTTGTTTCTTTTCATTATTTTTTCTATGAATAAATTTGAATTTACTTCCATAACATGTTTTTGTTATTATCTGCAGCAAGCTGAAAGTGCTTTATCAGAGTTGAGTCAGTCCTCCTCTCTGCAAGATGCTCTACGTCCTTTGAGTAAATCACTGGTCCAGAACACTTTACTTAGCCACAAGGACAAGGATGTCAGACTTCTTGTTGCTGTCTGCTTCATTGAAGTTATGCGAATCCTTGCACCTGATCCACCTTTTACTGATGAAATATTTAAGGTATTTTAACACTTATGTCTTTCAATGCTTGGCTGTCACTGACTTCTTGTACCATTACCATTTAGAGTTGTGAAAATATGAAGCACTAACTAACAGTCATATTTGTCAGATAATTTCTGTAACGTTATCCATTTTCGATTTTTGAGTTATTTAATGTCAAAGAACAATTGGAATAAGGACCACACTCCTATAACACTATGTCAACTGCTTTATCTCAGGAAATATTTAGGCTCTTCATCAGCGAATTTTCAGGGCTTGCAGACACCGAGAGTCCATATCTTACGAGAAGGATGAAAATATTGGAGAATGTTGCTGCGCTTAGATGCTCTGTAATTATGGTTGACACTGGCTGTCAGGACTTGGTTCTTGATATGGCCAAAATATTCTTCTCGGCAGCGAAGTAAGACTAAATCTACTGCTCTTGTTGTTATATGCCTACATTTGGTTACAACCAAGAATCAAGCTGTGCTCATTTGTCAGTACCTATCTTTCAATTGTAGATACATTGATCGTACTCGTACTGACTTTGACTTGAAAATCATGAGTACATTTTTTCACTTATGTCCTATCAACCGGTTTCTTTTTGTACTGTCTTCCCATTTTGAGATTTTGGAATTATGAAGTCATCAAGACCTCTAATACTGTGTATCACACCATCAAGATCTCCAATACTGTCTACCGCAAACTGTAAATATACAGTGCTATGTTTGTTCTTCCATTGAGCTGGCTATTTCTAGGTATTATTGTTATTTATGGAGAAAGCTATGAACTGTCAAATCGCCAGGTTTCCGTTTCCATGTATCACAGTAAATGTCAGTGTGCACTATCATGTTTGCTGTTTTCAATACTTAATGGATCTCATGGGTTCCTTATCAAGTGCAACGGGCGATGTACCTAGTTTATGGAGGTGATTTGGTGAACATGTCTTGGCCAACAAAAGAGTTGTGTATGCACCTTGTGGTACTATTGTCTTGTTGTCCTTAAACATGTTAAGATAATTGGCAACATTCATTTCCTTAAACAAATTTATACTCGAAACCAAACTGTTATCCTTGGCTCAGCAAGAGCAGAAATTCCATTATGCAAGTAGTTTGCTTTACGTTATGTGTGCTAATTCATGACCTGCTCATGTTCAAAGGTGTCTGCCACACATAATTACTGTTTCTGAAAATTTAAATCGCATTTTTTTCATTAAGTGGTTAACTCCTTGATTGTGAAACTCTTTACAGGCAAGGTCTTCAGCAATGTGTGCACCAGGCTATGCTATCAATAATGACACAAATATTAAATGAAAAAGTTACTCAGCCTCTTCTGGATGTGATTTTCCGCAATTTAGTAAAAGAGGACAAGGTAACATATTTACTGTTCATTTAATACTAACAGTAAGTTGAGGCTGATCATGCGAGTAATGTTTCCTTACAATATGTTCTTCTCTGCATGAATAACTTAGATATCTGGAAGCCTGCATTATTGTTCTTTGATCCAAACTAATGCTTGTTTGCTTCTTGTTGCCCATGCAGGGAGGAGCCCACAAGCTTGCTGTTGACATAATTCAAAACTGTGCTGAGAAATTGGAGCACATTGTTCGAATTTTTTTGACATCATGCATTTTGAGCAAGGATGCACCGGTGAATGAACACAAGAAGCCGCATCATAAAATTATTCTGGAAATATTCCAGTGTGCACCCCAGATGCTTTTTGCTGTTATTCCATGCTTAACTCATGAGCTCCTGGTATGTTATTTTCTTTTAACTTTGTTACACTATTATATTGGATCGTATTCTCCCTGAACAAGCACCATCTACCTCCTTAGAGTGACCAGGTTGATATCCGACTGGAGGCAGTGCACCTGATTGGGAGGCTTCTTGTCTTCTCTAATCTTCGCTTTGGTCAAGAAAACCAGATATTATTTAGGGAATTCTTGAAGAGATTCTCTGACAAATCTGCAGAAGTAAGAATTGCTGCAATTGATGCAGCAAAAGCATGCTACATTGCTGCATCATCTGGAAATGTAGCACAGAATGTTCTCAGTAAGACTACTACTTTTATCTGTGGTCACTATATGCACATTACCATCTGTAAGCATCCTTTTCATGTGGATGTCTTGTTCCTTTTGGCAGAATCTCTTGAAGGAAGGTTATTGGATTTTGATGACAAAGTGAGGATCCGAGCTGTTTATGCAGTTTGTGATTTGGCCAAATCAAATCTAAGCTCATTTCCTTCTGAGTTGATATTACAAGCAGCAGAGAGGCTACGTGACAAAAAGGTGAGCAGGTATTATTGTTATTTTGCACAGCAGTTTCTTGATGGTGCCTCACTGAAACATTTTTCAGATATCTGTCAGAAAGAATGTAATGCATAAGTTGCTGGACTTGTATCGAGATTACTGTGAGAAATGCTCCAAAGGAACTGCGACAATTAACACTCACTATGAACAAATCCCAGCTAAACTTATTGTTCTCTGTTTTGACAAAGATTGTGAATCCTTCAGGTTTGTTCATCTCTCTCTCTCTCTCTCTCTCATACTCAGTCATGCCTATTTTGTTGAGTTGTGGCTTCTATATTTTGGCAGGCCACACAATATGGGGCTTATTTTTGCTGAAGAACTCTTTCCATCACCACTTTCTCCAAAAGAAAGAGCAATGCATTGGGTTGAGTTTTTTTCTTATTTCAAATCACAACATGTTAAGGCTTTGCATGCCATCTTTTCTCAGAAAAGAAGGTAAACACTTGTAGCATAGTATATACTATGATGATGTAATAACTCTGTGAAGCACATTTGACATTTAGACATTTTCCTTTAGGTTGCAACTGGAGATGCAAGCATATTTATCACTTCGAGCAAAGAAGGTTTGTAAATCATCAATAGATACTGAACATTTAGTGAACTTTTTTCTCAAATTGAACCTTGTATGTGCTACAGGAAGAATCTTCAGATGAAATACAGAAGAAAATTTGTGCGTCATTAAGGAAGATGTCCGCTTCCTTTACAGACATCTCTAAAGTTGAAGACTGCTTTGAGAATTTGCACCAGATGAAGGATAATAACATATTTAAGGATTTGGCTGAAATAAGCAAAGAGGGCACTACTTTTGCAACAGTTCGATCAATCAGAGTAATACTCGTTTGGTCCTTTTAACTGACGAGACAGTAAATTGTTTGTTTTCTCCTGCTTTTGTTTGCTCAACTATAAACTTACTGAGGAAGCCGTGGTGTATACTTCCCAAACGTAGTTTAATATTCGTATGTTTCTTTTTCATGGCATCCTTAATTCCTATTGCATGATCCTAGTTAGAAGTCATCAGCGGTGGCATATACCATGTGGATTATTTTGCATGGGAACATGTACATGCCCTCCAGTTTGAGGACTGAATGATTTAAATGATTATCATGAAAATCGAGCCAGTCTCTTTTTCTGCGCAATCAGTACGGTTCTACCGAGAATATAATAATACTGAGATTGAGGGAAAAGTAAAAGTAAAATATCCAAAGGAGAGCAAATACAAGGGGTAGTCTCAAAGGAGCTTCCTAGAGATAAGAGATAGAGGAAAGGAAAGTCTAGGTAGAACTCATTTAGTGCACATGGAAAACAAACAAAGTGAATTTGTCTTTCCAGTGGGATCTGCATTGTCTTGTCTTTCCAGCGGGATCTGCATTGTTTTGTTTTCAAGGTGGGTCTGCATTGTGTTGTTTCCCATCATGAGGTCAAATTTGAACTTGAACATTTGCGTGATGCTAAATCTCTCTAGCTTTCAGCAAACTACGGAATGCCCGACTCTTCCTTGTTCTGTCAAAACTATTAAGCTGCTAACTGTGAGTTCTGTGGAGCATTAAATGGTCCCAGTTTACAAGTTAGTGCAAGTACGTTAGTACCCTGTTAGACTAGTCATAGTGGTGAGCAACTTAGACTAGTAACATGCATATGTTACTAGTATACGTTACTACCTTCATAGTGGGTAGTGTCATGTGTGTGATAACATAGAGAGCTTCATTTATTACTTTGTAGAGTCATTTTACATTGGGAACCGCTATGTGATGGTAACATATTATGTTACTCCATTTGCCTCTCTCCTCATTAATTACTTGCCATATCATATTTTTTGCCTATGTGGCACGCATGTTACTACTTATGTTACTCCCACTATGAGCAGCCATATGTGTATTGAACTCTTTTTTTCTCCACATGGTATTATTTATGCAAAAGTTTTTTTTTTAAGATTTGTATCATAGAACATACCCAAATCAAATGTCTATGTTTATATCTAAGTTCGTGCTTGAATGACTGTAGGATTCATTTCTCAAGAGAATTGGCAACAAACACCAAATTTACAGCTTCTGCAAAGAACTGTCTACAAAACTCTCGCATTCACTATTTAATTGGGAGATGATTTGTGCCATCTTGGAGGTTCTTTTCTCCTGCAGAAATGAATTAACCCATTATGCAGAGTCCGCATGTGATCTTTTACTGGTAAGTTATTAATAGCCGGCAAATTATTTGTTTTCTTTTAGGAATATGAACTTCTCTTTGCTGCAAGCATGCAATCTTTTGAAGCTTACTGCATTTCAGTTTTTACCATTGATTAAACTTTTTTGTGCTTAACGGCACATCTGTTTTTTAGTTCATGCACACATTTTCATCTCCTTTTAAGGGTCATCTTCTATACTTCTGACTCAAATGTGTAATCATGTAGCTAGTTGCAATGGCGTTTCCATCATTATTCAGAGGCTCAGAGGAGTACTTGCTAAAGTTGTTCTCCGAAGACTCAGTCCTGATAAATGAGAAGAGTCTCCAAATGTTGGCATATTTGGCAAAATCACCGTGTAAATTATCTATTAATTTCAGGTAAAATAAACTGTCATTGTATTGGAAGTTGGATTGTCTTGATCTGTCTGTTTGTTGATAATTGCTCTATGAATGGTTCATGTTTGATGAATCAGCAATGTATTACTCAAGCCTGAAACTAAATGGCCATTTTGAAATTTTAAATATCCTCCTGTTTGCCTTTTTTTCTTCTTCTCCAGGGATTTTGTATGAGCTCACTAAAAACTGGCGAAAAACACTTTACTCCTATTCACCACCTTACCAATCTAGAAGTGCAATGGGCGGTAATATAAAGAAAATGTAGGGATAGGAAAATGTCAATACCTTTTTTGTATTTAATGATTGCAAGTGTGGTAGGTCTCTCCATCTTTAGTTATCTTAAGATGAATATTTTACTCATAGTAAGTTGTCTTTTTTCCAGTAGTGATGTCTACCTCTTACTGGAGCAAAAGTGTATTGAAGGAACACGTGCTGAATCGAAATATGCCATTTCTGCAATTGCTTCACTGATCCAGTCTCCAGATGACAAGAAATTTGCCAAATTATGTAAGGTAGGTACTAATTAGTTCTGTTCTACAATTGCTTCACTGACCCAGTTCCCAGATGACAATTGTTTACATATGGAAATGCTCAAACCCTTTGCAGAATGATTGTTTCTGATGCTAAAATGGTCACAATGTTTTTGGTAGCTAGCTGTTTCTTCTTATTTTTTTCATGCCTTTGTTTTTAAATGAAGGCGTACTTTGGTGGACGACTTATATGATCCTCTCTTCCCTGCAGAAAGTTGTTGGTGGTCTACATGATAACCATAATATCCCAACTCTATTACAGTCGTTGGGCTTAATATTGGAGTATTCTCCTTCCATGTATACATCATATGACGACCAATTTATCAATTTTGTTCAACGTGTTTTTGTCTCACCTGAGGTAGGTAATATATTTTTTAGCAGTGATATCTGGACTAAGACATAGCAATTTGATGTCTGCTATGGTTTATGGTTTATGCAGTTTGTTTCAACTCCGGAACTGTCACCCTCCGATGAAAATTCTGCATGCAGTTTCTCTTGCAAACTGAAGGTAAGTTCTGGACAAAATAAAACATTCAACTCATGGTAGATCTAGTAGGGAGTTCCACATGCGAGTAAAATTCACGATGGAATTTTCATTTTTGCTCTCTAATTGTTTTGTGGCCAATGTAGATTTATTGTCTCAAAGCACTTGTCAAAAGTTGTTTACCAACAACTACTGCCCGTGATCGAATAGAGAATTTCTTGAAGATGCTGTTAGATATAATTCGCGAAGAATTCACGCCCATTACTATATGGTTCGTATTTTTCTGCTTCCTCACATTATTTTAAATTGTTTTCTCAATAGATGCTTCACTGTTGTAGCCTTCTGTTTGTTTTCTACTGATTACACCAGTTCTTTAACTGATATTTTACAGTGCATCAGTTGATCAGCTTTTCTACAAGTATATTTTTTCAAGCACTATTGGAACACATAATTCATTGTGGTGTGGTCAAGTTTCCTTTCTTGTTGAATGTGATAAACATAATTTGCACATCTTTGCATTAAGATAGGTAGTCATAGTTACAAGTGGTCAATTTGGTGCAAAATTGTAGAACTTGCAGATGTGCCTAATGCTTAGTGTTCTACAAGTCGTATACTGTGTAACTTTCATGAGGTTTCTGTTACCTTCGTGTTTGGGTTACTGTGATGAACTAGTGCATCTCGAGCATCACCTTTTTTCAGCTGGAGGCTTCCTGGTTAGTATAATGCAAGGAACTTAGGAATTCAGCAATTACACATCGTTGATTAGGTGGTCAATTTAGTGGGGTTTGTGAGAGAATTTCTTGGTTAGTATAATGAGGAAGTTAGGAACTCACCAAACTTATTTTAAAGAGAGAATCAGCAAGTAAGCATTGCTGATTAGGTGGTCAATTTGGTTTGAATGGTTACTGGAAGAAAAGACTCACCAATCGGGAGTGCAGAAAGAAGAAAGTAAAGAAAAAAGTCCATTTTACTCCCCTGAACAAAATCGATGGTTCACATAACCCCTTAATGAAGCCAATCCCGTTCAATACCCACCCAAAGTGGATTTGGTCGGGTGGTTTTGTTGAGTTGGACTCGGTCAAGCTGTTTTGTTGACCGTGGGCTCTCCTCCTTCCCTGTGCAACCTCGGGCCTCTATGGTCGACGACGCATGCGGCATGTCCACCGGTGGTGACAGGTGCGGGGAGCCGGGGTCCGCTGGCGACGACCTGTACGCCGGGCTGGGGTGTCTGGAGCACACGCCAGGCCCACCAGTGGACAACATGCGGCGGTAGCGGCGACCCACCACACCTGTCCTCGTTCCTTACTGCCTGCCCCGGATCCCGGCAAGCCGCCGCACTTCCCCGCCCCACCCCGGCCCGCTGCAGCGTGCTAGCAGCCATGTGAACCGAATCCAGTGGCCAGGTCGTCGGGGCAGACAAGCAGCCGTGCTGGGGAGCAGTCCCAGGATCCCCATCGCCTCGCGCCACCGGCCTTCGCCGCCCTCCTCAATCCCGGTCGAACCTCTCTCACCAAGCCGCCCCTCCTAACCCAGATCCAGGCGAGCATCTCCGGCCTCCTACCACGGTTCCTGCGCGAACTGCTGCCGCCACCGTGCGCTACTTCATGGCAGCCTGCCTGCCTCTTGTGGTGCTCTTCTCCAGATCCAGGCGGACCCCCTCGCTCCACCTCAGCTCTGCATCCGGCGCGGACAGAGGAAACCGTCGGGCGTCGATGTATCCAGGGCAGCCCAGCAGTGCGTCGGCGTCGGCAGCGAAAGTGACGGGTCACCGGAGAGGGTCCCACTGGTCAAATACCACTTTGACCCTGCCATGTCAGCAAACCACTTAAGCAAACCCAGCTAAGATGATTTGTGAACGGTATTGGATAGATCGGGGGGTTAAAAGAGCAGAATAAATGATCAGGGGGTTATGTGAACCACTCACTTTGTTCGGGGTAGTAAAATGGACATTTTTCGAAAGTAAATAGGGCAGGGTATAATGTGTGGTTTTAATGCTCGCAAACTTAACTGAATGTTATTCAAGCTAAAAGCACTTATACAATATTAAATGTTTTTTTATTTTCTTTATTGATACAACTTAACCCTGAATTTATTTACTTGTGTTCTGTGTTTTCACTCTGGTTCTTATGCTGCACCAGTGAAAATGATAAGCCATATCTTAGACTGGCTGCTGGGAAATCTTTACTACGACTAGCTACAAGATGGGATTCACTCATTTCTCCAGAATTATTTCGCACTGCCCTTCTCATGGCAAGGGTATTGTCAATATGCTACACTGCTAACAAGTATCTAATTTTTATTTTTCATGTAGGGGCTAACATTTCTGCCCACTAGTCTTTCTAATTATTTGATAATTTGATTTGCCATAGATTTTGAGAACCTTTGCTGTAAATAAACATCTGTTTGCAGCATTATTTTGCTTACCTACATTGGTTAATCTCTACTCACATTGCGTAGTTCCATATTTTATGCATGCCAGTATTCTACCTCTTTATAATATTACATGTATTGTGTCTGGTTGTCAGGATTCTTCATATATTGTTCGCAAGTCATTCATTCACAAACTTTTTGGCCTTTTGAAGAAGCATGCAATACCTGTTAGATATGCATGTGCTTTTGCATTGGCATCAACAGATTGCGCTGGAGATGTTCGTACTGAAGTATGTATCTTCTTTTCTAGTTCCCTCGTATATATATACCATATAAACTTGCTCGTGAGGTGATTCTTATTCTGTTACCTTGTATTCTAGTCACTTAGGTACTTAACCGAAGTGGTAAAAGAGCAAAGAGGAGTTTCTGTTCACCAGAACAAAACCAGCAATGACTCGATTGTAGAACACCCAGCATATGCTGTCCTTTTCTTGATCCATACGCTTGCATATGATGAGGAGTTTCCTTTTAACTTTTGTGAAAAGGAGACTGGCTCGGCTGAGTTTTGGAGGTATGTTCTTGTTTCAGATGTTTGAATCCCATTGGCATTTTTTCTGTTGCTCAACTAGTTCCTGTGGCTGGAAACATTCGAAGTTTCAAGCATGTAATAGCTTCCTCCTTTTTCCCTTTGTTTGTTGACAGCCCACTTATTGTGATGTTGAGAGAGCTAGTTGAAATAGAGGATCTAAGCCAAACCAAGCATGGCTCTGCCACCAGCTCTGTATCCATTCTTTTGGGCATCTTTCGTGCTGTTCAAAAGGCTGAGGATGTGATTGATTCTGGCATCACTCATGTATATGTCTCTTTTGGCTACCGCTTTGACATTTTTCATTTGCCTATAAATTTCTTCACCAGGTTCTAATTTCCTAACCGCCTTCACAGAAACTGCACATTCTCTCAAAAATTGGTTTGCTTATGGTAAAAGAACTTGATAAGCATTGCAAGACATCAGATTCTCCACGCCATATTCTCCTGCCCTCATCTTATTATAGGTTGTCTCGGAGTGAGAGAAAAGCAGATGTAGGTTATTCTTACTATTTATTCTCATGTTTGTTAGAACTTGTCTTAGTTCATTTTTGCATTGACTAATTTTCTCCAGATCGGATTTTTTTGTAGGAATGCTGCCAACTAGATTTAATTACTGATACTTTTGTGAAGAGAATTCTAAAAGCTCATGAACCTTATAACCAACAGGTACATTCTGTCTGCTGTGTGACCCTTGGTCTCTTGTTTGTGTATATATACATATATGTAGTTTGTGCCTTCTGTTATGGTCCTATAGTTTTAGTTCATCAACATTAATTTCAGGAGGATACTACATGCTCTACTATTACTGAGAGGGTATCTAAAGAATCTGCTCCTAAAAGGCAAACTCGTTCCTCATCAAACAAACCATTATTTGGACAGTTTGTAAGTGGTCATGAGCAAGGGAAAACGAAGAAAAGTTCAGTCCAGGCGAAAGATGTCCCCAAGAAAAATTACCTGGATATCTTGGAAAAAGACAACGTGTCATCTTGTGGTTCCGCCGGCACAAAGCTGTCATCTCCAGGGTCTTTGGGTTTGACTAATGAAGCTGATTCTAGAGATCTGAAGACGATATCTTCAAAGGACACCATGTCAACAGAGGTACAGCATGCTAGTGTCTGATCGAACTATATGTTTGAGCATTGGATTATCTGTGGATTGGCACATGGAAACTCAATTTATATTATTTACTTATTTTTGTAGGACTTTCCTGACTGTCATCTCAGAGATTGGTAAGCAAACAAACGATTTAACATGTTCCTTCTTCAGAAATGTTCTCCGCCTGGAAGAATATGTTCTAAACAGTACTTTGTCTTGTGATACCATGCTTTGCGTAACTGCGAGTATAGCATAATGACATGCATGCCCTGCAAACTCTGCTAAATCTATGTCTGTCTGCTAATTCATGATTGTTGTCCATGTTACATCACTATTTAGAATGGAACGATAGGGAGCTTTTCTCATTGTCTATGTGTGTGGCTTTATGTGGTAGAATTAGTATATGGCATGACATCTCAAGTTATCTGCAATAATTATTGGGTCTATGCCTAATAGTACAAGCAATTCGTTACCAAATAAGGCAAACCCCTGTATGTCAGAACTTGTATTCCTGGTAATCTGTCTAGGGCTAAGAAAAGAGTAAAGTGAAGTTTGGACCAGCTATTGTAGTTGCTAGTTGACCATGTATGTTCAAGTATGGCACCAATGGTCACATAATATTTTTGAACTTTGGACTAGGTTATGACCAAATTTTACGTGGGTCACATGGGGCATAGCTAGAACACACAAACTTCTAAATAAAAAGAATGTGGACTTCCGTCATAGAACAATGTGGTTTGAAGAGCAGGGCAGCTGACGATCGTCAGATTTTTATCCGCTTTTTGAGAAACAGAAATATCACATTTTGTGTCAGAGAATTTGAAATTTTGTGAAAAAATTGAGATGAACTAGATATTGCAATATACATGCAAT
Organism: Triticum urartu; assembly: GCF_003073215.2. Lineage (NCBI taxonomy): Eukaryota > Viridiplantae > Streptophyta > Magnoliopsida > Poales > Poaceae > Triticum > Triticum urartu. The sequence goes on from NW_024116846.1 coordinate 12,356, forward strand.
TAAGATGAAATATAAAGGAACTTTAGTGTGTTTCCAAATATCAGATCCAGATATGGGCTTTAGTGCTTTACAGCTGAGTACCAGCTAGTATTAGTCTATGGGTGTCACTGGTGAAGTCAGTTCGGCTGTGGCTTGGATTTCGCTGTGGCTTGGATTTCAGGATTGCACTTGCCAGTTCTTGTGCATCTTAACAAGTATATCTGGCTGTCCTATACCTGGCCAAACCTCGGGCCGCTTTGGGCCGGGCTTTGGGCCGGGCCTAGCCAAGCCTGGCCCAAACACGTAAAAGCCTGCCAGGCCTCAGGACGGGCCCCTTCAGAAAAGCGCAAAAACGATGGGCCCGGGCCTGGCCCGGCCATCAGGCTCAAAATCTAGACCTGAGCCCGGCCCGGGAGCAGTGTTGGGCCGGGCCGGGTCAGGCTTTTTCAGGCTGGGCTGGCCGGGCCGGGCTTCCCAGTCCCCCTTGAAATAGCACCACATTCTACACTTATTGCAAGAATACCATGGGAGTTCAAAGTGTACTTCCTGCTTATTGATAAATACCTGATGCCAATATTTGTTACTCCCTCCGGTCCTTTTTACTCCGCATATTAGATTTGGGTCAAGTCAAACTTTGTAAAGTTTGACCAAATATATATTAAAAAATATCAGTATCTACCATACCAAATATATATCCCATGAAACTACATTTCGTAATGAATCTAACAAAATTGATTTGGCATCGTAAATGTTAATACTTTTTTCTATAAATTCGGTCAAAGTAGAGATGCTTTGACTTCAAACAAAACTTATATGCAGACTAAAAAGGACCGGAGGGAGTATGTCCAAAACCACATATATTTTGTTGAAGGTCTGTGGGTATCTACACTGGTAATTTATATGCAGCGCCTAGCATAATACAAAATAACTGTTAAACGATAGTGCTTTCAATTTTTTTTAAAAACTTATGATGATGATAGTCATCATAAGAACAAGATGCTGCTTCTTTGCTCCTGTTATATGGTGTCAAATGATTTATATTTTTCAGTTTGAAAACCTTTGTCAAGTATCCATCCATGATTACTTACGTTTCGATTTGTAGCAGTGAACTAGAGGAAGATGTTGGTGATTGTGATGGTAATTTTGTGAAGCGTCCTTTCTCCAGCAACAAAACAGGCAAGTCATCTCCAGTAACCAAGACATGATTCACGATATTATCTTCACATTGGCGCTTCTTAAAGTCCATATGTTATGCGAACTGCACAGTTGTAACAGGCTGGTAGTGTTGATGCATTATATATGTGATTCATTTGAATCATATACATCCTTATGTCCTAAAAGTGTCTTTCCTGACTGAACATTCGTCCAATAAAGTTGCTCACAAGTCACAACTCACACACAACTACTCCCTCCGTTCGGAATTACTTGTCGCAGAAATGGATGTATCTAGACGGATTTTAGTTCTAGATACATCCATTTCCGAGACAAGTAATTCCGAACGGAGGGAGTACTTCCAGCCAACAGTCATGCAGAAATGGCAATATCATGACTGTTTTATGTCACCAAGTGACTAGCCGTGCAGCTACCTTTTATGCGTTTCGCTGTATATTTGCAGTCCATATATTAAATATAGCTGAGCGATCAACCTTCTATTTTTTAGCAGTGGCTGCCCTCCAGAAGAAAAGCAAGAGAGCATTGGATTTGAGAAATGCAAAGAATTCTGCTGGATCAGCTGCGGACACAATAGACAATGTAAGTGCATTTGGGAAGCATATGCATGATTCATCCCTCATTTGTGAATACCTTGAGCGGATATTCCTCTTTTTTTTGCCAGGTTCGACGGACCAGATCAAGGAAGGTGCAAACATAATAACCATCTAACTGAAGTTTTAGCTGACGTGTCTCAGACATACATATGCTGAGTTCCCTAATACCTTTTGTACATGCGCTAGTGAGCACTGCAGCGATGATACAAAATCTTTGGTTTACATACCATCCGTGAAACCTTGTAAATAGAGAAGTGGATGGTGGAGTCAGTGTTCACATTATCAGCCTCGTAACTTATCTGATCAAAGTAAAACCGTGGAAGTTGAAATGTCAGAACTGGTATCGTCTGTTAGTTTCTGTCGTTGACCTATTTAATCCATGCGGCTGCCGTATGCTAACAATTATTACACCGTCGAGGTGCAGGAGTGCACCACCCTAGGGTAGGAAGTTGTATGGTTCCAAAACACGGCTAGTAGATTCATCTTCTTTTACAAAACTATTCCCTCAGTAGTGTCAAAAGGCAGGCGTCTTATATTATGGGACGAAGGGAGGATGTAGTTGTAAATCATGATATGACAGGATAAATAAGGCATCTTTATATAACCGTCATTCGTGTCAAGGGTGGGATGTCCATCATTCAATTATTCCTACCCAAACCCCATCAGCTACTGCATCTTCCAGACAGAACAAAACAGAAAGCCACCGCATCACGTTCTCAGCACAGGGAATGAATCCATTTGCAACGGCGAAAACGTGGCCCTGGGCTGCAGAGCTTGCGATCCGATGCTTCGTCTGTCCGGTGCGGAACACAGAATATGGCAGCATCACTGCAAGTATTTGCTCTTCTTTCCTGCATAGATGGCCAAAATGTATATAGCGGCGCAGCCGGCAACGGTGGCCCAGGTGGTCTCCCAGAACTTTCTGTTTTTGATCCTCGCCATCTCGGGGGTCTCTGGATCTAACGTCAGCTCGATGTGGATGTTCATGCCGAACAGGCTCACGACCACGATGCCCGCGGTGATCACCACGGTCGCCGTCGTGAGCATCACGCCCATCTGCAGCAGCTGGTTCTGCTTCTCGTCCAGCATCATGTTGATGTAATCCTCAGTGTCATCCACATAGTCGCGGAGCTTTGCGCAGTAACAAGGTGCATGTTAGGCTGTTAGAAGCATGCTTGGAATACGTTGTAAGCCAACAGCTAAAGAGCATAGTGTTCACGTTGAACCAGAAAGGTGCATGTGAAAATGTAAGTGTGTCTGTCTGTGTGCGCGTGAGCTCTTATCTGGTGTTACGAATCTGTAGCAAGAGATGTGACATACTTACATGGCATAACTTGTTCAGTGTGCCATCAAACTGCACGAAGTAAGCTTCGAGAAGCATTTCCAACTCTTCTACATCAGGCTTAACAAAAGCAGAACTTCCGTGGGAGCTCTCTATATCATCGCCACTGCCTTCTTCCTCCCTGAATTCAAGTACATATGGAAGATTAAAATGGAAGCAACATATCTTGAGAACGACGTAATAACTACTCCATCTGTCAATTAAGCCTAACATCATCGAATTGTTCTTGATTTATTCAAGAGAGTTCAGGTGGCTGTAGCTCTTATTAATCAATCGGATCCCAGCAACCACAGAAAGAAGACACATTAGCTATAGGTGACATACTTCTCATCCTCATGGTCAGGAGATGCATGCTTGTTGGAATCCACTTTACCCGATGGCTCGTTCAGTCCTTGAAACGCAAGCTTCCTCGTCAGGTACATCTCGAACATATCCGTGTCATCGTCAACTAACTGCTCGATATCATCCCTCACCTGCGAATAAAGAGACCACGGCAGCACATACAGACGGTGAAATGATTAATTAAATTAATAACGTAGTACTCCCTCCCTTCACAAGTATAAGATGTTCAAATTCTTTTCTGATCCGGTTGTATATAGATGCATTTTAGTGTGTTTGTTTACTCATTTTAATTTGTGTGTAGTTTATATTGAAATATCCAAAACATTTTATATTTGTGAACGGAGGGAGTAGCACTTAACTTAGGCTCGTCAAATAGTGGGGAGTAACTTAGATTAGTGCCATTCATATGACACTAGTCTATGTTACTATGTTCGTAGTGCAAAGTATCATAATGACAGTATCATAGATGACTTCATTTGTTAGTAGTGATGCTATTCATCACCCATGGTGTACAATAAGTTATTTCTCAGCTGAGGTAATCTTACGATTACTTCATAATTAAATTACATTTGGAATTCAAATAGTTACATTCTATTGATTCACTACGTAAAATTTAACATAAGAAAATAAAAATATAGGTCATAAGACAAGAAAATTTGCAGTTTATGTGTATTTTAGACTATGTTTGCATGTTTGTAATTTTACATAACATAATTTTTTTACGACGATTATATATTTTCTTACTGTCCCTTTTTGCGTCGGAAATAAGAAAAAAAACTTACGAAACGTAAAATTACGGTGCAATGATGATAAAATAGAGGGGGTGAAGAATAACCCAGGGTGACGAATAGGGAGACCCTATTTGTTAGTTTGTAGATTCATTTTCTTATTGGGAAACACTATATGATGGTAACTTAACAATGAATTGTCTCTTAACACGTTATCCTAGGTAGAGATTTTTTGTAGAGACAATCACCCCAATGCATTGTATCTTTAGGGGTTGTATCCAAGTGATATTGCATTTAATTAGTTTAGGGATCTTTTTTTTTGCATTTTAACATTATGGCCTAGTTGTGGAGAGAAGAAAAGAAGGGAAAATTAAGGAGACAAGCCACAGCGGATAAAACCATTAATTACATTGCACAGAAAAACGAGCTAAGAGTCATATCTTCGCTAACATAAAACTCCACTCTCTTTTCTTTAATTACGGTGCCACATCAGCATTTTGTCTATGATAACGTAGCCAAGAATTAGGAATGTCATGCATGCCAACTAGACAATTTTGATGAATGGCATGAAATTAAATGAAAAAGGGAGGGTTAAGCATCGTATTAGAGCATGGTTAGTAGTATAGCCAACAACGGAAATATACGCCGTGTATTCGCGAAAAAAGGTGCTCCACCCCCTATAGGGATATTAAATTCAAAAAATACGGGAAAATTCAAAAAACCCTGGAGTTTGGGGACATCAAACTTGAATGCCTAGTCCACTCCCGTGTGAAGTTTTATGAAAAAAAACCCAGAAAATGTATCTGTGGTGAAAGAAATATAGTCCGACCTATGATTCATCCAAGCAGTTTTTTTCTATACATAGATTTTTTTGTCTTTTTACCGAGAATATGTTTCCTAGTATTTTTTCATGAGACTTCACATGCAAGTAGATTGGGCACCAAGATATGATATCCTAAAATTTCAGTTTTTTTAATTTTCTTGGTTTGTTTTTGAATTTCATACTCATATACGGGGGTGGAGCACCCGAGTGCTCCAAATCCACCAACAACCGTCTATACGGAGTTGCCATGCCACCTATAATCAAACCTAATAGCCAACATGTGTGCTTATTTTTTTGTTGCTAAGCTTTCTTCATCTAATTAGTTGTAGACACAGAACTATGTTTCCACCTAGGTACATGCTTTTATTATCTTTTCTTCTCAGGGTCATTAAACTAATCTCTCTTCATAATTAACTTATCACGTCAGATTTTATGCCTACTTGGCAGGCTTAACACCTTTACAAGGTGAGTAGTGGGAAGGGCCTTAAAATTTAAGCATACACCAGCTCATGATTCAAGATACATCCATTTCTACAAGTAACTTGGGACGGAAGGAGTATATAATCAGTACTCTTACCTTCTGCACGCGCCCTGTTAGCTCTACCAGGCGGCTCTTGATCTGCCTGACGTGCTCCAGGTTGAGCGTGCTAACCTTGGAAGTCAGCTTGTCCAAGGCCGGATACGCCTCCTTCTCGAGGGCCAACGTCTAGCACCAAGAGAAAACATGGTAATTAAGTTCACACGCTTTTGACAGATCATGTGTTCAACAGCCGAAGCCTGCCTATATAGTGTACCAGTGTACCTCGGATTCCATGCATTTGCATGTGTGCTCGAGGCAGACCTCGAGCACCTTGAACTCGAAGGGCTGGATCTTAGCGCTGCCAGGCATCGGCACGTTCCCCCGATCACCACCCAGCTCTATGTCGTCGGTTGCCGGGTTCGTGGTAGGCGCATCCTTCACGCAGAAGCAGGTACCGGCGACAGAATCAGGCGAACAGTGCAGATAACTCGCCGCCATATCGTAGCAAGCATGCATGGCTATTGAGTGGACTACTAGTGAAGTGGCGAGATGGGTGTTTGGCCGTTCGTACCGGGAGCGCGAGGCGGGCGCGGAGTTCTTGGAGGAAGGGGCGGAGGCGCGGGTTGCCGGGGTCGCGGACGAGCACCTCGGCGGCGGTGACGATGGCCTTGACGTGCTCGAGGTTGACGACGACGGCGCGGTCGCGGCCGAGGATGGTGGACGGGTAGGAGAGCTGCGGGTCGAGCATGCGGAGGTCCCGCGCGGGCAGCCCCGTTATCTCCATGATCCGGTGCCTCCCGAACTCCCCCGTACTCTCCTCCCCCGCCGCCGGCACCACCAGCCACTCCTGACTCCCCCCCGGCGCGCCCCTCCGCCG
>NW_024116847.1:0-7364 GCF_003073215.2 Triticum urartu
TCGTGATCGTTCCTTAGCCGTGTGCGGTGCCCCCTTCCACCATATTCCACCTCGGTCATATCATTGTAGTGCTTAGGCGAAGCCTTGCGTCGGTATAACATCATCATCATCACCACGCCATCGTGCTGACGGAACTCATCCCCGAAGCTTTGCTGGATCGGAGCCCGGGGAGCGTCATCGAGCTGTACGTGTGCTAAGAACTCGGAGGTGCCGGAGTAACGGTGCTTGGATCGGTCGGATCGGGAAGACGTACGACTACTTCCTCTACGTTGTGTCAACGCTTCCCTTGCGATCTACTAGGGTACGTAGATCATACTCTCCCCTCTCGTTGCTATGCATCACCATGATCTTGCGTGTGCGTAGGAATTTTTTTGAAATTACTACGTTCCCCAACAATGAGAAGCAACTATCTCAAGTTCCCTCGAGCTAGTAACTGGCACCAGTACACTCTGTGAGGCCGTGCAATCATCTCGTGCCTCATTCTCATGGATACGTACAACGGCGTTCTCATAGTGCAAAATCATATCCAACAGGGTCATTTCACCGTCTAGGTGGAGGTGAAGGCATGAGTTTAGACTTTCACTCCTCTGGTTGCTTTTCATGCCAAGCCAAAAACCCTCTGTCAGATAAGCCGCGGCCCACAGTCTCCTCTTCTTATACATCCGTCTCAACCATGTTACTGTTTTTTCCGACTGCCATCTTTTGGAAAACGCGTGCCATCTCTCCTCAAACGTGGCCGTGGACGTGCTATAGTACAGAAGAGTTCGGAACTCCTTCAAGGACTTGTGACTAAGGTGAATCTTCATATTTTTTTCTATATGCCACGTACATATACGGTGCCACACGTCTGGCCAGACTTGGCGAATTGCCTTGATCATCGCAGCGTCGGCGTCCGTGATAACACTCTTCGGCATCTTTTGACACATGGACCTCAAAAAAGTCTGCAGCAGCCACACATATGTCTCTTCGGTCCCGTCCGAAACTATGACACAAGCAAAAACAGTGGTCTTCCGGTGATTGTTAAGACCAACAAAGGGTATGAATGGCATACCATACCGGTTCATCTTGTACGTGCTGTCAAATACAAGCACGTCGCCGAAAGTCCTCATAGTCATGACGAGACTGGGAGTCACACCAGAACGTCCTATTCATATGTCCTTCCTTGTCTAGCTTGTACAAGAAAAAGAAGTTAGGATCCCTCTGTTTCCTACTGGCCATGATGCCTATAACTATGGCAGTATCACCTTTTGAAAGCAGCTTCCTCTTCTCCCTGGCGCAAAGGTTGTATATGTCACGCCTGGTAAAACCAACACCGCCATACCATACATGTTTGCTGATGAAGGAATCCATCATGTCGTGAATTCTAATCCCTGCAGCTCCCATGGACAGTATCTCAGCTCTCTGGTACTCTTTGATTTTTCTGTGGGACCAAAGAAAAAGGTACCTCGTCCGGTCCTGCCAAGATATGGCTATGCTTGTCCTCAAAAGTATCAACATACCAAACCCCACGCTGTTGGTCAAGCTTCACGGTCAGGCGCGCTTCGCAGTGGCAGCGTGTCTCGGGTCTGAGCCTACGGCTGTGTCCTTCCTCGGTTAGCAACCTGCTGTCGCGTTTTCCTTGTCTGGAACAAACAAACCGCCTATAACGCATATGACGTGACTCGGTTTTGGTATACCTGACCCTATTCTTTCTAATGCTGAAACCATTTTCTCTAGCATAGCTGTTGTAGAAATCATACGCAGCCTCATGAGACGTAGAAGTCATTTGTATTATCTGCATGAACATATCCCTCTTATCAACTGCACTAGCAGTATCTTGGACATTCTTTTTCCCCTCAACTTCTGTCACCTACACAATCATAACATAGCCATGAAAATAGTTTTCTATGGTATAACATTACTTCCATACAACATCGATTACATACATACCTCACTCATGATGACCGACGATTGCGACTCCCCAGAATCAGGTGCAGCTAATGATTCGACATCAAGGCCTGTCTCCGCGTCGGATTCACCGTAATAGTCGTACGCATTATGACATTCGGAAATGAGCTGAAAAATATAACACAAATACATAAGTACTTATAATATAATATTCCAGGATTTATTCAACTTGCATGCATGCCAACAAAAAATTCCACTTCCATACCTGACTAATGTAATCTTCATTCGAGATCTTCGAATTGTTTTCCTCACCATCATCATGCTCATTGTTTTCCTGACCATCATCATGTTCATCCATCTATAAATTTTCAAAATATAATATTGTCAGATGCGACCAAAAAATTCCAACATGATAATGCGACTCACATTAAGATCTTCCAATACGTTCCCATTCTCTGACCTATCTTCACGATCTGAATTTTCATCATCTGACCAATCTTCTATCCGGTCTTTCATCAGTTCTCCAAACTCCATGTCATACATCATACCAGTTAACTCATCGTCCGCCATTTCCTACAAGAATTAATATGTATCATCACATGTGCAAACATTATCAATGCTGACATATACAACACCTAGCGCATGATCACGGATGTTAAATAAACTACCCCAACCGGAGAGCGCCCCAACCGAGGGCGTTCAGATCGTGCACACAACCGACGCCAACGACCTCTGATTGCCCATGGATCCCCCCCTCTCCACACCGAGCGGCGTTAAGTTACGTCCCACGAATCCAGTACGTGATCACTTTGGATCGCGAGAAGCAGCACTACCCGTGATAACATGCGCTGCCGGATTCCTAGCCCACGACACCAGTCGTGATTACTTTGGATCGCCGGATACCTAGTTAAGCAGCCGCATCAAATAACGGAGCCGTCGTGCACACAACCGACGGCAACCGACGCTAGGTTAACCCTAGAAAGAAGAAACCCACTTTAGCCCGCGTGATCACTGTGTATATCACAACGAGCAACAGTACCAGAACAAGATCTGCGATGGCATGGACCGCCAAAAAGCTAGGTTACCCGCCCCGCTAGGTTAACCACTACGACGAAAACAGCGGCAGGTCGTCTGATGCTGCCGCGAGCGAGACAAACGTGGGGAAATGAGATGCGGTACCTGCGAGCGCTGGAGGTTGACGACGGTGCCACGCGCACTCTCGGACAAGATCGCGGGCGATAAGATCGCCGCCGCCGATATTCCTAAAGAACCTCACCAGAATGCTGGAGGAGCTACGTGAATGATGGAGCTGCATGATTGATTGAGCTGCGTGATTGATGGATCGGCCGTCGGCAGGTCCTACCTGGTCGTGGGGTCGTGTCATCCTTTTTTTTTCGGGATGTCACCGTATACATACGTATGGGTCATACGGGTTATATGGGGCTTGGATATGGGCAGCGGCGGGCCGGAGAAAAAAAAAGATGGCGGGGGTCAAGAATACCTCTAGAAAATTGAGTTAGGGAATGCACCGGAGCAAGGCTCGTGTGGTGCTGTCTCCGTCGACCTCGAGATGGAACGATTAGAGATCCCAAAAGGGGGATTTTAGGTCCACCATTGTGGTGCTGTAGCTAGCACAGGGAGGGCCATCCTGCCCAATGATTCGACGGATGTTCATGCACTGCCTTGTTATATGTCGACAGGCTCAGCAACATAATTCACGAGCTAAACATTCGTACGTACGTAGATGGTCTCAAACCATGATCCAAAGTTTGGACAGGTCTCGTAGCACGATTTAGTTTTTGAGTTTTGTAGTAGTACTCCCTTTGTTCGGGTTTATTAGGCGCCTTTTCAATTTGTGTCAAAATTTGATCATAAATTTAACTAGTAAAATATAAACTATATGTCACAAAAAAAATCTTTTTCAAATGCAAATCCAACAATATACTTTGGATAGTATATATTTTTATTTAATTAAATATATGGTCAAACTTAGATAAAAATACAAAGGCATCGCAGTTGGCATTGTCGCACGTTTGCATTTCTACGCGTAAGCGTAGTCACTAGAGATAATCACCGCCTCGTCGGCGCTACTTGTAAATAACGACTAGCGAGCAGTGATCGGGAGCGGGGGGACATGACATGAGCGAGGAATGTGGCCACGGTCCCGGGGGACACATCATTGGACCACATGCTTTTGTAAAAGGCTAATTATCACACTGCGTACAAATCATGCTTATCAGAGAGATTCATATCGTTCTCATCATTGCACACTAAGCATCTCGGGGAAAGGGAAAAAGCTTATTGCCTGACAAATCTTATCCGGATGCCCACGCTGGCTGTCTCGACCCGAAAGAACTGCTTAGCGCATCTCCAATGCCGGACCCCTTGAACCGTCCTCAAGTGTCAGACCGTGTTGTCCGGACGCATTTTATCATCCAATATGAATTTGTAACGGTCCTTTGACCCGTTTAGATGTTATTTTTCTCAGAAATCCAAAACAAACTGGGGCTTTGCAGGTGTCCGGGCCGCTTCCAGACCTGCTTATGACTGCCCTGGCCCACCCAAAGCGTCTAGATCATCGCCACGCTTGCTTCTGACCGCCTTGAACCACCCAAAAAATCGTCCCGCTCTGCATGCGTTCCCGAACGAAGCATCAACGCCGCTCCAGAGCGTCAATGTCGTATTCATACCCATCCAGAGCCAATGCGACATCTCACGTCGCTTCCCGTGCACGCGACTCATCCACGTTCAAACGACAACCTATCGTTCCACCTCCCTACATTAAATATGTGCGGTTGCCGACGAATCTACTCCAGTGTCGCCCGTTTGTCCGGCTGCCGCCCACCATTAACCATCTCACCACTTTCCCTGTCATCCGGCCACTATTTAAACTCCAGCCTATGCCATAGCCACATCCATCCTTCTACGCTCCGTCTCTCCTCTCCACGCCATGCTTGTCATGGCCCCCTTGAGCTCCAAAGCCATTTGAGACAATCTCTCATCTGAGCAGAAGACGTAGATCGCCGTCATTGCTATAAGCAGGCAGGCAGACGGAGGCCAGCGTTGTGGACGTCCCAATGGATGACGCGGCCGCCGACGAGTCAGCACCACCCTCCTCATCGGTCCATGCCGGCATCACCAAGGGCGAGGCCTGTGCTCACTACACCCAAATGGTGTTGGCCGAGCGGGAGGCCACGTTTCGGCAGACGCAGACCGACCAGGAGTACAACCTCCGGCTCCTCGACGAGCACATGTTCACAGCGGAGCAACTCGCCACCGGCACAGCCATCGCGCCGGACGTGGACCTGGCCGAGCAGGAGGCATTGGTCGACTCCTATCGCACCGCCCGCGACATCTGTCATGAGCTCTGGGGGTACAACCTCCACCAGACTGAGCTAGAAGCCGCCTTCAAGAAGATCGACGAGGTGGCGGATGAAGTCTACGACAAGAGCGAGACGAGGACGACGTCACCAGCTCCGCCCCACCGAAATGACCACAAAGCTGGCACATTTGCGGGTGCCACCAGCAGTGTGGATCAGTAGAGCAGGGAGGTCGCCGACACTCGGGTTCGAGGAAGGCCACCGTTCTTTCGCTCAGCTGAAGCCAAGCTTGGTGGGCTCATCATTGTTGGCCGATTTTCCACAAGATCTTTGTAGAGTTGCACGTTGGGCTGTTCTTAATGAACTCGTAGCTTAAAATTGATAATCCACCAACTTGTCTCGAGTTATCGTTGGGATAACAATGGAGAGAGTTTGTATAAGTTGAGCTCCTTCAAATCCATATTCACATGCATATCCATTGCTCTCTGCGAAAGTTCCCACATGTCAACAACAACACATGGAAAGTCACATATCACAATACATATATTTAGTTACTTACGCTTGCACGCATAGCCGAAGCACATATTCATCTCTCGGCCATTGGGCTTTGGAACTGGGATTTGCTTATATGACTTAGGTCATTCGATGTTAGGACCTCCCGTCATATATATGGCTATCACGAGAGCATTTTCGAATCCATGCCAACCCCATGAGTCCGAGAATATCCACTTAGGAAAATTCATGGGCAGGAATGACCTCAAAACCATTGCCCAACTGGTTGGATATCCATGAATATCCGGTTTGCGGGGTATCTACCGACAAAATATATGGGTATAAAATGACCTCCAAACCCATGCACAACTGGTTGAATATCGGATAATCTTGCAATCCCTAGTATCCTCATCCCTGTTCAAGATGATATCCTCGGTCTTTCACACATGCGGCATAGGACGTTCATCTAAAGGTGGGCTAGCGGTTACATACGAGAGTGACTCTACCTCGATGGTATTTCCTCTATTGTCGGTCTTCCATGGCATAATCTATGACTTAATGTTTATAGCACGTCCAAAAGCATCAGACATACATATATTAAGATAGAGACCACTAGTTGACATGTATCTAAATATATTTCTTAATAAGTGATCCCATTAACATATTCCTCTCAACACTCAACTATGCATTAGAAAAATCTTCACACATATTATTAATCTTTTTTTTGCGAAAGCACACATATTATTAATCTAAATATTCATATTCATACAACCACTGAAATACATTGAAATAATTAGCGCATGGGTGTCATCTACTCCAGTTTAGTAGTGTGCAGTATACAATGCATTAGGCTTTTCTATAACTTAATGGATAGAAGAGCACAACTAGATAAAATAAATCAATAAAATGATTATTCTGATACTAAATAAATGGATATATGGTATGGTTAAGTTGATTTTTTTAGGGGTGGTACGGTTAAGTTGATGAGAGTCTCGAAACTCAAACTGCTGCGGCCGCTTTCCTTGGATGAAACCCACGAGACGTCGGCCCAGTCTCGAGTAGCTGCAGACCACACCTGTCGGCCGCTTCGACGATTCCGGCGACGGCTGCATGCTTGGCCCCCGTGCTTAGCTCCTTCCCATCCGTGCTCACATCCGCCACCATCCCTCCAGGAGAGCGAATAAACATGTCAACGACGCACGCGGCAGGCCCGACGACATCCGCCTCCCACAGGGTGCGCTCCGCCTCTTGGTCCGTCGCCTTCCCGACCTTGAGCGAAAGCACCCTGGTGACATCGAGGCGGCGGATGCTCCACCCAGGCAGGCATCGCAGGCGGTGGATCTTCCGGAGCTGACTGCACACCAGCCTGCATGTGTTCTCCTTGATCTCGCCGACGGCGGCCTCGAGGAGCCCGGCCCGTCGTTCCTCGTCTCCCTCCAGCGCCCCTGCCGCCTCCTGCCGGAAGTAGGTGTCCATCTCCGGCACGCCAATGGCCCTCCTGATCCCACGGGAGTAGTCCGCGTCCGCCCGGTAAAACTCCCGCACCTCGCCGACGAGCCCTTGCTCCACCATGCAGTCGACGCGGTCGCCGACGTACCGCTCCAGCACCGACGTGTCGGCGTCCACCCAGAGGACGCAGCAGACGGAACGCCGGCGGCAACCCCG
>NW_024116848.1:0-11871 GCF_003073215.2 Triticum urartu
CATTTAGCTCTAAAAGCTGCCCATCTCGCCTCAAACTCATCATGTGTAGTGGCATAATAAATAAGAGACCTGAACTCCTTAAGGGACTTGTGGTGGAGGTGTTTCTGCATGTTTTTCTCAATATGCCACGAACATAGTCGATGCCACACGTCAGTAAGGACCTTCCTGACGGCCCTTATCATGGTTGCGTCTCCATCAGTAATTACAGACCTCGGCTTCTTTTGACAATGAGCTCTTAAGAAGGTATGCAACACCCAAACGTATGTATCCTCCGTCTCATCTGACACAACTGCACAACCGAACACAGTGTTGCAACGATGATTGTTTAGACCAATAAAAGGTATGAATGGCATTCCGTACCTATTCATCTTGTAAGTGCTGTCGAAGACGATTACATCATCAAAGTCAAGGTAATCCCGACGTGACTGGGAATCACACCAGAACATGTTCTTCAGCTTTCCTTCTGCGTCGACAGTGGTCATCTGGGCATCGCCAAAACTGGCTATCACAGCCTTGAAATTCCGATCAAGCAAGATGTTGTCTGAGCTGATGTTGTGGTGGACAATCGGCTTATTGCATCCGTGGTGCAAGTGGCAGAGCCCTTGGCCCACACCAACGGTGATGACCCTCCTCTCCAGCCAGCGTAGCTGCTGACCGACATCCATGGGTTGGTGCAGCCAGGATTGAAGGCTGCCATTCACCGGATACTCATAAACGAGCATGATGGCGTCTTCCCTCTGGATGATGTCTACGACTTTGATGATGTTGTCGTGAGAATTGCTGGCTAACATGATCATCTCCGACTTGTAGCGGTACCTTACATTGCCGTCCACTCGTAGTGTTGGGTTCACATTCTGGAACTTCTTGACGATCAGCGGATACCGGGTATTGATTCCAGCAGTGCCCTGATTATGAACTAAGTAGAGCCGTTCGTCCTCCCCTGCCCTTCTGTTAGGCCACATCCTTGTCACGTTATTATCAGTGAGGTTGTTGATTATGGCATGTGACAACCGCAATGATATGATGGCAAACCATCTGGAAAGGTTCAAGAATGCCGTGGACAAGGGCATATCAGATCTTCCCCCAAAAAAAGGCATATCAGATCAAGTGCGGTGCATGGAGGAGATGGTGATCATGTGCAGGCTGGGAGTGGATGAATTGCCCCGTCGAGGGTCAGGGATCCACAGCAAAGGCCATTCATGGGGATGGCTCTCAAACGGCTCCGCCGCAGCCGGGCATGGCGGATTCCGTGGCCTTCTCACATGCTATCTATTATAAGGCCACCGGCTAAAACCAAGTGCTTTAGTACGTAGTTACTTACAGAAAAAGGAAAAAAGTTAGGGCCTTCCCCACCATGCATATACGAAGTAACACTTGTGTTGGATCTTCAATGATGTTAGACTTTGCAGTGCTTGTTCATTTGGAACCTGCAAACCAAAGTTTCTTGTTACAGATTATCAAGTTAAGTAAGCAGCACAACAATTCTCATGTTTCTGATGACAAAATCTTCAATTCTTAGGAAGTATTTTCACACCGCGATTATTTGCAGGAGGGCAATGATCTTCGTGGGGTACCGGATGAAAAAGAGCAAATGCAGAACATATTAAATTCATGCGTGGGATCAATGTAGGCCGCAGAATCGTTTTATTTAATACTGCGTTGGCAGGGTCTTGAACTCAAGACCTCTTGGCTCAGATACCATATTGAATTCATGCTCCAGCCAACTCATCCAAAAGTCCGAACTGATGGAGGAAGGTGGGCAATATATTTCAACAGAACAAAGTAGAATGATGAGTACACAAACAGGCAGGCATATACAGAGAGGAATATAGTACAAATGTCACCCCAACATACAAAGGACCCAAGAATGATACTGGCTCCCGGTGAACTCTGCTTTCAGCATCTCAAACCTCCAACTGTTTCGTGAGAAGACTGTTAGAATTATTAATATTGCTTTGATAATTGAAGTTTCTTTCTTTTCATCCTCACTAATTAAGGATCTCGAAATATATCAGTTATTACTTCTAGTTAAAATATAATCAAACTATGTGTGGTCCAAGTACTTCAAATTCTGATGCAGAGGCCGGGGAGTCCCCCCTTTTTGAAAAAAAAGTACTTCAAATTATCTTCACTTATATGTCGTGAACTGAGAAATGGAAGGAAAAGCCTGCACTTCTAGTAAACCAAGTGGGCAAGTGGTGCTCTTCACTTGCCTAACATGCACATCCGTCAAATTCACTGGTGGGGGACTGTCACAAGTAGACGAATTCAGGCCTTGGAGTTTGTGTGGAATTCTCCATTCCTGATGTAAACTTGCCAAAAAAAACGTGTGTACATGCTTGCCCACAGGGACATGGACTCGGTCAGAAACATGGACTAATATTGCTTACAATTGCCATAAACTCCACTCCGTAGCGGCTCAGAGACGGATCCATCGTCTTCCTCACCATGCATACCACCACTGCCAAGCTCCTGCTCATATGCGTCCTAGCTGCTGCCAGCTTGCTGGCCTCCGATGCACTTCAGCTCGGGCCAGCCGGCGGCTCGGTCGGCGCAAGCTGCATACCGGGGGAGCGGGACACCCTGCTGTCCTTCAAACGCGGCATCACCAGCGACCCCTTGGGCGTCCTTGACTCTTGGCACAAGGAAGACTGCTGTCAGTGGAGGGGCGTCAAGTGCAGCAACCGAACCGGCCATGTCCATAGGATTCATCTTCGTAATCTGCATTTGGACCTCTATGGGTACAAGATAGACAACACAGCTTTGGTTGGTGGGATAAGTAATTCTTTGCTCTCCCTGGATCGTCTTGTGCACCTTGATCTTAGCATGAATTACTTCGAGGGCCCAAGTGGCCATTTGCCGGAGTTCTTGGGCTCTTTGACGAGATTGAGATATCTCAACCTCTCCGGCATACCATTTTCTGGCAGAGTGCCCCCTCAGCTCGGCAACCTCTCAAACCTGCAGCATCTTGATCTCTCAAGGAATGATGGTATGTACTCAAGAGACATTTCATGGGTAGCACGCATCCCTAATTTGCAGTTTCTTGGAATGAATTGGGTAAACCTCAGCACAATAGTTGATTGGCCTTATGTCGTCAACATGATCCCTTCTTTGAAGGCCCTCGGTCTTGGGGGTTGCTCTCTTCAAACCGCAAATCATTCACTCCCACATAATAACCTTACCAAACTGGAGAGGCTTGATCTCTCCGGCAGCATTTTTGCCCACCCAATGGCAAGGAGTTGGTTTTGGAATTTGACAGGCCTCAAACATCTCTACCTTGCTGAAACTCAGCTATACGGCCAAGCTCCTGATGCACTGGCACATCTGACATCCCTCCAAGTCCTTGATTTGTCGGATAATCTTGACATGGAGATAATGAGTATAAGCTTCAGAAACCTATGCAATCTGATAATCCTGGACCTTTCTCTTTGTCAACTTAATGGAAATATAAAGGATGTTATAGGGAGGATGCCCCAATGCCCCTTGAACAAAATGCAGGAGTTACATTTGCACTCCACCAATATTACCAGAATCATGCCGGATCAGACGGCACATTTGACCAGCTTATCCATTCTTGACATCTCTTATAACAACCTAAGTGGACACATACCACAAGGGGTTGGGCTGCTCTCTAGTTTAAGCGACCTTGATCTCTCTTACAACCATCTCAGTGGACCTGTGCCATCTGAGGTCGGCATGCTCAGCAATTTGACCAGAATGGATCTCAAAAGCAACAACTTGAATGGTGACTTCACTGAAGAACATTTCACGAGTCTAACGAGGTTAAAGATTCTGCTATTAAGTGGGAATTCCTTGAGGATTACAGTTGGTCCCGATTGGATACCGCCATTTAGTTTAGAAAAAATAGATCTTGGCTCTTGCCAACTGGGACCTTCGTTTCCTGCATGGCTTCGGTTCCAAGTGGACATTTGGCTGATGGATATATCTAGCACAGTTATAGTTGATAGGCTTCCTGACTGGTTCAGCACGGCATTTGCAAAGGTCAGATATCTAGATATCTCCAACAATGAAATAAGTGGCAGGTTGCCAAGAAACATGGAATTCATGTCACTAGAAATTTTCTTTATCAATTCAAATAAACTAACTGGTGAAATCCCCAACTTACCAAGAAATATTACCACCTTGGACTTATCTGGAAACTCTTTATCCGGAAATTTTCCATCAAACATTGGGAATACATATTTGAGTTCATTATGGCTACGCTCCAATCAAATAACTGGCCGTATTCCTAAATTTCTCTGCAAAGCAGACTTAAGCAACAATCTTTTGGAGGGACAACTTCCTCAGTGTTTTGGGGTGATGGACATTGGCTTTCTCATGTTGAGTAACAACAGATTCTCTGGCAACTTCCCATCGTTTCTAAAAAGATTGAGACAATTGAAGTCTCTAGATCTATCACATAATAGTTTTTCCGGAAGGTTGCCATTGTGGATCGGAGAGTTGGCTGAATTAAGATTTCTGGGGCTAAACCATAATACATTTTCTGGAGAAATCCCACCTACCATCTCAAATCTTAGTCACCTTCGCCATCTGAACCTAGCAGGCAATGGCTTATCAGGTGCCATACCATGGCATCTGTCAAATATCACGGCCATGATAGGAATGGACGAAACCAATTATGAGAATGACCTATATGATGGCGGTTACTTGGATACGTTCCGTACACTTGATTTTTCCTCTGCGGTCGTCAAGGGACGGGAACTTAATTATAGTTCTGGCATTTGGGATTTGGTGAGCATTGACCTATCTTTCAACCAATTAACTGGGGTAATCCCAGAAGAAATAGCTGCTCTTGATGCATTGATAAACTTGAATCTATCGTGGAACCAATTGAGTGGGACAATCCCAAATAATCTTGGGGCCTTGCAGGCTTTGGAATCACTTGACCTCTCAAGGAACATGCTTTCTGGCAGAATCCCTCCGAGCCTGTCAGATTTAACCTACTTGAGCTACTTGGACTTGTCTGATAACAATCTAACAGGAAGAATACCATCAGGACGGCAGCTTGACACCCTCTACACACAGGAACCTTCTATGTACAGCGGCAACAGTGGTCTTTGTGGGCTTCCTCTTCCAATCAGTTGCCTGGGAAAGAATGCAACAAGGCAAGATGATCAAAAGAGTAATGAACATTCCTTTGAGCCAATGACCTTTTATTTTGGACTCGCTCTGGGATTTATTTTGGGTCTCTGGGTGGTGTTTTGTGCCTTGTTGTTTAAGAGAGCATGGAGGACTGCTTATTTCTGCATGATTGACAAGACATATGATCAGATGTATGTGTTTGCCGTTCTTACATGGAAAAGCTGGGCTAGAAAGGGAACTACAAATTGAGTAAGAGCTCTGAAGAAGTATGAAGCAGCATATTAGGCTGAGATTTTTATTTCCTTGAATTTAATATAAAGGATATTGATGATTTGTAATTGTCTATGCGTGTATGATAATACTTTTGAACTCCTGTATCTGCTATTATTCAGATGTTTGTGTTGACTGGTTGTTCCGTAGCTTCATCGTTTGGAGTTTTACAGTTGCCTGCATGGGACTCTGTTTTTCTGTTATCTAGTAGAATACTGGATGTGAGTAATGATAATACCGGCCAGCAAGCTAGGAGCTATAAGCCCACCCCCAGTCTGCGTGCCATTGGCAGATATCATCTACTCATGTTCAAGAAATCTGTGGCATATTTAGACAGCAGCGACACCATGGCCTGGAGCCATTTTCCTCTCTGTAATCTGGAGCAATCTAGAAAAAAACTGGAGTCACAGGCATAAACATGATTAAACCTAGCCATATTGCTAGCTTTCCATAATACTGCAGTCTGCAGCAAAACCCACAGCTACTAGCTGCCTATCTTTACTAGGCAATTTCTCTATCCGGGATCTAAAACCATCTACATTTTCAAGCATGTCTCTAAAGCCTGCAGAGCTCCTAACATACCTTGCTGATGTACATCTAAAGTGATTATCACTTAACATAAATACTTTCGCTTTTAAAGGGATTTTAACACACCACATCTTCCTAATGCGTCCAGTTAGCTTGGCTAGATTTGAAAATCGCATACAGAGATCGAACTGTAAATTCCCAGATTTAGTTGGGAGCCAGAACTACACAAGCACATAACCCCTTTAACTGCATCCACGCATCAGTTTTCTCTCCCCATAGAGTCAGAACATTTTGGTGACCTACCGAATTCATGGCTGTCAGTTTTGTGGTGGCATATTCTTAATAGTGTTGCCCTCTACAGAATTCTGCTGCTTGTTTCCTTGTATGTGCGCAAACTCTTCCGTTTCCTTCTATTTATTTGACATAATTCTCAAACACAAGAGATTACAACTTGCTATCACCAATTAGCTAGCAGATTTTGCTAGTAAAACGGAAATATGTATGTATACAGGGATTCTTGTCAGAAGCACATAAGAATGCTCGAAAATTCAGTTTATTCAATGGTAATTATAGTTACTTTTCCAGGTACAGAAGTAAGAACTGGGCCTAGCAGGCGACACAAAATTGCAGTATTCCACAGAAAGTATGCAGCATATGAAAATCCAAACTTGAAGCTCCAGCATCATACCAATAATTAATTTCAATCCATTGGAATACCTCTACGTGAATAACCATTACACTGAAGATAGATAGTTGTATGCAACTCCAAAGTACATTTTGATAATGGCTCATTCTTTCATCATGCCCATGAACTGTCAACCATTTCTTCATATGCGACGACAGCCAACAAGCGCATACAATTCACTGAGAACCTTCAAGCACAAGCGCATCATCACCAACTAATTAAACAAGGAGGCCAGGCCATAATGTATGGATAGCCACGACCATCATACCTCCCCTGAATCAGCAAGTCAAGCTTCATAGTCTCCAAGGAAAGGGAGAACAACCAGCAGTGTAATAGGCCAGAAAGGGTCATCATCACTGTTTGTTGACACCAGATTTTAGCATGGTCAAAAGCATAATTAAGAAGACCATAAATGGAAAAGTGCTAAATGTGAGAAAGTTCCGTATCGTCAAAAGGAGAAACTTTGAAATTTGGGCCAGCCATCTGGTCTCATCTCTAAGGCCGAAGTTATGTTCGAAGTTCTGAGATTTTATATCCAGAACACTATTCGGCTGATTACGCCCTCCAGACTGCCTCGTATGGAAAGATGTTCTACACGGATTGTCTTCGTCTCGTCGAAACGATCGATTTTGGTATAAGAATCGTTTCAATCTAAGTTCGTATGCAAAAGTTATAGCCATCGGAATGCAGTTCTGTCAGGAGGCAGAAGATGGCGCGCAGCACCAGACACCCCGTGTGATGGTAGCGCGAATAATAGCCTGTTTTGCGCGAGCGATTTGACCATCAATATGACCTCTGATAAAACAACGTTCAATTCGAAAGTTGTTCGCCTCGTCGAAACGGTCAAGATTGCTTTTGGACTCGTTTTCATCCGAGGTCGTTTACCACCACAAAAAGACCCACAAGGTGCAGCCAGTTTAAACCGAACAGTTTTGAAAAGTTCGGATAAAACCAATCCGAATTTGACTAGGGTTTTGGACGTGAATCCAAGCATTTTCCTTGTATGGGAAGTCCAGCCGCCTCTTATATACCTAAAGGGTGATGGCCGATTGAACAACACACAATCAATCAAATCAGTCTACTACTTTTTCGTGTTCATCTACTTTCTATCTCTCCCTTGTATCTTTCTTCTCGTTCTTCGCTAGTTCTTCATGCTGGACGGCTGCGGATCCACGAGGCTCTAGGGGCGAGCGAATCGACCTAGAGCAGCCCATAGCCGCCGCGAGCCCTGACGGGGTCCCTCCCGGGCAAGCGGGGCTTCGGATCTACAAAAGCATCTGCTGGCTGTCCTGCATATCGCACTGCCGGTCGGATCTCCTTCGACGCAAGCTGGGGTGCATCACCCTCGGCGTTGGAGGTACACGGTGACGTGTTCGTGTGCGAACACACTCTTTGGCGACTCCGCTGGGGACGAAGTTTTGAACGGTCTCCAGCTCGTTTTTACTACGAAGAGATCATCATCAAGTTGCTGAAATCTACAAAGGTAATATGAATACCCAATTCTCCTTTGTAGATGCAAATAATTCATATGTTGTTACTGGATCACCTAATAAGCATAATGTATCGGCTAGCCCTAGTTTTATCAATCATGCATCTAATTATGCGCAAGGGCCAATGCAAAACAATCTTTATGCTTCAAATTCTTATAATTTTAGCAACGTACAACATATGTATCCAAACTCTAATGCATCGGCAACCTCACAAATCCATATGACGATGAACAACATGATGGGTTTGGTTAATCAATTTGAAACACCTCACGTTAGAATTTCCAATGCCATGCAAAAAAGTGGTTTACCCTTTTATTCATCGGCAAGTAATGTGCAATATACTAATCCAACCATGCCAATGAATGGGAGAATTGGCCATGCTACTACCAGTTATTCGGCCAGTTACTCTCAGCCGTCATATGCTACACCTCATGTTAGTAATTTTTCGGCACCATACACACTGTAGATGCTCATAATTTGGCTTCACACCTTCCTGGTTATAGCCGAATAAATGTAAATTTTACAGGAGCGGTTGTGCCCAATGTTGTAGAAGATGAGGTAGTGATGGCTGCATTGAAGAGTTTAGCCAAAAATAAAAGGGTTAGTGCTCTTTGCCTTGAACAACATGAAAAGGGGCTATTTCCTGATTACGCCGCAATAAAAGCTAGAGTTTTGCAAGAAGACGAATCTTTGCCAATTGATAAAATTGGCGAGCAAAAATATGGTTTTACAACAATGCATATGCCTTGACCTAGTACTACATCATATTATACACCCCCTACACAATTGTAAAATTTTGGCAACACCCGTGTGTCATTGCCGAAAGAATCTAAAAGCATTGGGGGGCAATCATATCCGGAGTGGTCTGAAATTGCGAAAAAGCTTAAAGCCAATTTTGCCGCTCGCTGCCAGAAATAAATAGAAAAAGAATTGGCTCAGATAAAAGAAGCATTGCCAATTGGTAGTATCAATGAAAAGAAGGATGATTTGGAACATGAAAGTGCTTCGGTTGAAAAAACCGAATCAAGTAGTATATATTCTGAATCCATCAAATCCAACGAGGCAAGCATTACTAAGAAAGGGCATGGCAAGCATTACTGAAAAGAAGGATGATTTGGAACATGAAAGTGCTTCGGTTGATTTTTCTGAAGTTAATGGAACCTACTTCCTGCCCTATGAGTTCCGTGTCATAGAAATTGACAAGCCTCAAATACAAGAACAAGTAGCCGAACAAAGTTCGGTTGACAAGGATCTTCAAAGTAACAATGCGCAGAATCAAGAAAAAGGTGATGAAAAGGCATCGGGGAGCCATCCAAATACGGAGAAAAGTATTATTGAAGTGATACAACCATCATGCTCTCCCAATATACTTGAAGAGATAAGGTTAGCAAGTAATTTACCTATTTTCAGATTTGGTCAGAACTTTATTGTTGATGCATCTATTAGAAAAATTCTCATAAGTAATTTTGAAAGACCAATGAAGAAGGGTAATTTACTTGTTAGCAATAAAATTGTTATAGAACATATCAGTCAACCAATTGTGCTATTTATAAAGACCGACAATGACTTATTGTTGCAGCCAAAGCTTTCCCCGTTGCTTTATCTAAAGTTCGTATCTATTTGGGTAGCGTTGTTTATTTCGTACTTGCCTTGCACTTGGTCTCAATTGAGACATGTATGTTCTAACTATTTTTGTTTTGGAAATTTAAAGCCAATGTTAAATTCTGTTGAGAAAACCGATGCTAGTATAATATCTTACCCAAAGACATCGGAGATAGAGTGAAAACACAATGCATAGCTGAATGGTGTGATGCAAAATCTGAACCATTCGTTTGCTTAATTCCAAAGCCGTTCTCATAGCAAGATCGGCTAGAAAATAAAAAGTTTACCTTCAATTCAAGCATGTGTGATCAAATATTTGATTTGTTGCTGAAAAATAATTACATAAGAATTCTTGATCACCATGTCAAGCCATCAATTCAATGACGAATGTAATGTAAGTTGCATGATTCGTTCAAGCATAGTTTTGAGGATTGCAATATGTTTCGTCAAATAATTAAATCGGCCATTGATAAAGGACGATTGAAATTTTAGCATCGGTTGCTTCAAGCTGATCCATTTAAAGAGAAGGTAAAAACTGCAGGTGATGGGATTAAGCTTTCAAATAAAGAAGTTGTTGAAGAGCATAATGAACTTAATCTTGAGGGCGAGAATTCCATCGAAGCTACAATGGAGACGCCAAGGACTGGGGGGGGGGGGGAGGGTTCCAATGATCAATGAAAGCAAACCAAAAGAAAACAAAGTCCAAAATAAGCGCAAGTGTAAGTGATAAAAAATCACCTTCGCTGAACTATTGGATAAATATCAAAAGAAGAGTGAAGAGAAGAATGCTTGCCGGCCCAATCATGCCAAGAAACCAAGATCACCCCCAAGGCGCAAATATGAGGATCGGTATTGGCAAAGTGAGAATTTTAATGCAACACATTCATATCATTATTTTGGGCCGCCAATGCCAATACCGTGGATGCCTCCCTATGCTCATATAGATCCATATCCATCATGGGACAGGTATGATCAAGGGCACATTCTCCATCTTATTTTAGACCATCTCACCAATATTATGCAACTCCGAGAAGATCAACATTTGAACAATCACATGTTAAAGAACGTTTCAATCATAAGGAATCGGTCCAGAGCTCAAGGAAGACGAAAGAGGTGGTCAAGCAAGTTTTTCATGTTAAAAGACATGGTCGTAAGAGTGCAACTTCAGATTTGATCTCAAATGAAAAAGAGCCAATTAAAGTGTTGACATTGGCTACAAAAGGCAAAGAAGTGAAGCAATCAATTGATATAAATCAGAGTGCCAAATCTGAAGAAAATAAGTTGAGGGTGCACAAGGCCCCAAAAGAGTTGCCATTGGTTGAAACAAAATCATAGTCGAGGTGCTCACTCAGCTTATCGTATTGGCAAAAGAAGGAGTTACAAAAGCTTAGTGCACAAGAACTTGAAGAAAGGAACAGGGCATGGGTTCCCAAAGGAAGTACTTAAAATAATAATAATGTGCAAGCTTCCATTACAAGAAGTGCAGCGAAGGTGAAGAAGGAAAAGAGTGAATACTATGAAGGACCAAGCCGAAGGTTTCAACATCTTCAGTCTACACATTATCCATATTCTTCAACTATGCCATTAACACCTAAGCCATGGAATTCGTCATCAGGTATGATTGATAACCCTCAATGGGCTTATTTTAATCCATGGATGCAATATAATTTCTTACATCATGAAAGGGTATTGCCAAATCAATATACATTTGATTAGCTACAAGTTTGTTGCTGATCTAAAGGGCCGAAATACTTGATTTGGCATTTCATTTGTTTATTTCGGCTATATGTACTTTGAATGAAGTTTATATGGTAATGGCCGATATTTATCTATCGTCCTAAGATTATGTCAGTGCATGGCCGGTGTAGTACTCTAACATCGTCCTTAGTTTGATTGGAGAGCGAGATAACGTACGTGCTCATGGAAATTTATATGTATGTCTATATTATGATTGAATGGACACTACAGGAATCCAGTACTTTGCCGTCTGCCATGGCGGACGGCAAACAGTGACGGCAAAGATAGGGTCGGCAAACAGGTCCTTTGCCGTCTGCTTTTTATGGCGGACGGCAAAGAGCCCTTTTCCTACAGTGGCTGACGGCAAAGAGGGGGGACGGCAAAATGTTGCACGTCCGCCAGCGTTACTCCATTAGGCGGCTAACGGCGGGGCCTTGTCCCCCCCCCCCCCCCGCC
>NW_024116849.1:0-16309 GCF_003073215.2 Triticum urartu
TCATGGCACGAACCGGTACTAAAGGTTAGCCCTTTAGTACCGGTTTGTGACACGAACCGGTACTAAAGGTGATCGTGGGGCCCCGGCCTGACGCCAGCCTGCCATCACCCCTTTAGTACCGGTTTGTGGCACGAACCGGTACTAAAGGTTCAATACGAACCGGCATTAATGCATAGCCGTTCGAACCGGCACTAATGGTATCATTAGTACCGGGCTAAAATCAAACCGGCACTAATGTGTCTCACATTAGGTCCTTTTTCTACTAGTGGTATGACACACTAGATCATTAACGGTGCGCGTTGCTGCGCCCGTCTATTTTGAATGTTTTATGATAGAGTGGTACGATTTTACTGTAAATAGATGGAGACAAGATAACTACGGAAAATGCCGAAATAGACTAAAATAATTTGTTTCATGAATGTTCCCTTTTTATGAAAAATACTCCTGTCGGTAGTAAGTAATAACCTATAATACGGGATTGGCAATGGCTCCTAGGTGCATATGCATCCATTGTTTAAATACACGTTTTGAAAAGTTGAAAAATTACGAACAAAAATCCCGCGCATATATTCAGACATTCTACGTGCGTGCACAAAGTTTTCGGTGCAAAACGAGGTTTTTATTGGCTTGTGTAAAAAAGACAATTTCTGATGCTTCATTACAACTATTCATTTTGCATTTCTTTATCCTTTTTACACAAGCCACAGAAAATGTCGTTTCACCGAAACTTTGTGCATGCACATAGAGTGTCCGGATATACCCGCGGGATTTTTGTTCCGAATTTTTTAACTTTTCAAAATGTGTATTTAGCCAATGGGTGCATATGCACCTAACATGGTGTACTAAGGTAAGATAGAGCAACTCTCAGTAGTAAATAATATCCTAAAAGATAATAATAGTGTACTAAGCTAGGCCAGAGCCACAACTATAGGTTCACTCTGAAAATGCAAAAAAACCACCACATTTTTTTGCGAATGAAAAAAACACATATGCGAGGACACCGGTAAAATCTTTATAATCTGCTTGTAGCTCTGCATACAAAGAAACCTCATTTCTGAGAAACATGTTCTCTGTTGCACGCTCACTGAAATGATAAGAACATGTTATTAGCAGAAACACAATAAAATAAAATCCCTTACTTTTGAGGTCTCAAACTTATTTTTCTTCTGCAAGAAAGAAAAAACTCACTAAACTACACCTGAGGGAACGAAGCCTGAAGTTGATATTTTCTCTGCCTTCTTCAACTCCACAACCTGAGTGGAAGACCTATGGGCATAGCTACCATAATTCCATGCACATCCTCCATTAGCTCGGTAACAATCCAGACAGCAGGTCAATGGAAACAAGAATCCACCACTGCTTCCAACACTATTGGGAATCGAGACAAGAAATCATCTCATATTTGGAGCGGGAAAAAGATCATCATTCTACTGCTAAAAGTACAACCTACAGCATAAAGTATACAGGAAATGCTCAAATGATCATCTAGCGCGCAGTGCAGTACAAAATTCATCTGCAAATACAGCATGATAAAAGAAAAGGTACATACTAAGAGAAGTTGCATAAGCTTTTGATATTTTCTTAGCAAATAAGTGCTCAAATGATCATCTAGCGCAAAGTGATGTACAAAATTCATCTGCAAATACACCACGATAAAAGAAAAGGTGCATACTAAGAGAAGTTACAAAACAAGCCCGATCATTTGCGTAAAATAATCCTACCCCGTAAATAATATCAAAGGTTTGGATGAATCAACTAAAGGTTTTGGATCACCAAGGCCATTAAAGTCAAAATCTAATATAGACGGCGATATAGTGCCAGATAGACATATTGTTGATCTTTTTCCTTTTTTGTCGAAAATATGGCCCTAGGGCCTCATTCCATTTATTGATCATAGAGGGGGGAAATCTAGAGTTTGGGGAGTGACAGTTAATGTTCGATTACAAGCTGCCTGGTTTCGGCTCGGGGTATTATCCTACAGTATAGGATCACGACTGTCAGATTACAGAACAGGGAAGAGTGACCATGGTGGCTCGAGCATCCTGTCCAGCCGCCGAGATACTTATAGGAAGATGGATCATCTAGTAAGAAGATGAAACACTGAAGGCATCATCCAAAATGACTGATAGAATGATAGACAAGATGCAGTCCTAGAAAGTAAGGTGCACTGGCGCATGTGCACATGACTAACTGATGTTTGGAAAGTAAGAAATAGCCAACATATTTAGGAGCAAGCCATACGGTGCCATGGTTATACTAATTAACTACTGGCTAAGAATGTATTTCAGTATTTCTTAATTAAGTTTGAATTTTGCTTCCCAGCATTTAACAATTTCACAGTGTAGTAACATTAAAATATAGCCGGTAATGGGGTTGACTATTGAAGCAACCAATTTCGTCAATAGTTTCGAGAGTTCTAGAGAAGACAACACCTGTATGGAAATATATCACAACTAAGCAACAAAATCAGGAGATGCACATTTGCAAGAGCACGAAGATAAGAACAACTGATGGTACTACAACACACTGACCTAATTAGCTGATTTTGCAGCACAATATCTTGCTGGATGTCGGCTCCTCCTGCCAATCAACTGATGATCTTGTTAAAAGCGTATGAGAAGGAAACCAATGCTCCTGTTAAAACCTAGGAAGGGAGAACCAAATTTAATTCTGAAAATCAAAGCTCACGGTCACAGGGGATATGGCTAGGCGTGCAAGAGGATCAAAGATGGGATTCATCCTGATTGGAGGGGCATATAGGGGCGTCAAATACAACGTCGGGGAAAGGGAGCTAGGCCATTGTTGTAGTCATCACAAATGCAAGGATATGAAGACAACAAACTGATGGGAGAAGCGCAACCGAGGTGCAGGGGGTTAAGATTGGAGGCGAGCACTAGGAGATTAATACTGATATGTAGAGCCGCATGTACTGAGGCAGTTTCAGGTTGGCGAAAAACGTGCAACTCTATTAATCCCGCACATCACCCGTGATAAATGCTTTCAAGAACCGACGATTGATTGTCTCCTTGAACTCCGGTGGATCAGTTTCCCTCCTCTGCCTCATCGAACAGTCAGATGAAGCTTCCTCTCTTACGTGCATCGGTGTGCGATCCGGGAGGCTCAGACCAGGCGACCAGCTCAGTCCCATGGTCTCGCTCTGCATCGTCGCCATGGGATCTGTTGCCCCTGCATCGGTCGTGACCACCATGGAAAGATCCTCCATGGAAAGGCGTGGTTAGTGGAGGCTGATATAGGCCCATTAGGCCCAATTAATCTGAGACACCCAAAAAAGTGGCCAGAGTAGCTGCCCAGGACGGTTTGCGACCGTTAATAGCAAAGGAAGCCAGATTACGTGTGATTCATAGCAAATCTGATGGCCAAAAGTGCTTAGCATTGATGATCGAAGGGACGTGGAGGGTGACTGAGAGGGCTCGAAAGTTGCACAGTTTTAATGTATCTAAATTGTCTGATATTTCCTTGCGCAGAGTGGGACGATTCATCGGAATATATATTTTGGAATCTGATTTTGATACAATATTAATGCAGAACTCCAACTTGGAATATAAATTGTGGAACTTGATTTTGGTACAATTCATAACTCCAATGCATTCATCATGTATGTAATCTACTATAAAGAAAAAGTGTTCACGTGATTTTGTGATCTAGTACGTCTGTTATCTTTACTATGATTGTTACTCCCTCCGTTCCGAATTACGTCTTGGATTTGTCTAGATACACATATATCTAGACTCATTTTAGTGCTAGATACCTCCGGTACTAATGTCCTACGCGCCCACGGAGCTGGCTCGTGTCACGTGGTTGCCCTTTAGCACCGGTTCGTGCTGAATCGGTACTAAAGGGGGGCCTTTAGTGCCCACACTTTAGTGCCGGTTACCGAACCGACACTAAAGGCCTTACGAATCGGTGCTATTGTCCGGTTCTGCACTAGTGCTGTTATCTTTACTATGATTGCTAGATGTTACGTATTTTGTAGCTTGACCGTCATGCGCCTGGTTTCATGAAACTTATCATACAGTTTTGAGTGATGCATGAAGGTCAACGGTAGCTGCATATCAAGTCACTCTTATATCTGACAAAAGCAAATAGTAATATGTTGCCTCCTTGCATGACCACCGTGGACTTCATTTACTGATCTTTTGGGTAAGCATCATTGTTTTGTTAAGCAAGTTGGATGATCACTTTAAATATATATGTTAAATGTACCTTTCTTTAAGGTGTATGCCTGTAGGCAGGGTGATCTGGGGAGGCCCAATCATCGAGCCCGCGCCCTGGCTCACGCCATCTCTTCTTCTAGTGTGGTCACAGTTGTTGGTGCAGCTTGCATTCCATCGTTCAGGTTGAGCGGCTACTCTTTTTTACTTCCGGTGCAGGGTAGTAATTGATCGGCGGTCGGCGGATCTTGTTGCTTCATGGCTTCGCTGTCCAGTCAGATCTTTCCAGACGGTAGTAGCATTGTTGATGTTGTATCCTCTTCCATCATTTACTTTCACGTGTCCTCAATGCCCCGAGGATTTAGAGCATCTACAGCCGCATCTAGAGTTTCTTCAAATGTCTGATGATTATCATTGCTATTGACAACATTGTTGCCAATTTTTTTGAAGTGCCTAAATTATTTTGTTAGGATTTTTTTTGACATGAAATTATTTTGTTAGGATTTGGCATAAATGAGAGGGGTCTCACCCCACGTGTTTGGGCGAGAGATTGATGTTTGTGTTCTTTTCTCGTAGATTCATTTTTCCAAAACAATTTATCTCTTGAATCATGCCCCCAAATCATGAACAGTTTACACTATTGCATTTCTCGAGTTAAGGTTTTTGAAAGTAGATCACATGTTGATAGGTTTCGACAAACCTATTTTAGTCAAATATGTGCTCCCAACCAGTAGTAATTGTGCTTACAGTGTTGTACCCTCAACTAGGACTAAATTGTGCTTTCACAAGAAGAAACACAACTTTATTCCCGCGAGAAAGCACACTTGTGCTCCTCGCGGGAGTGCTCCCGTGGTGGTGAAGCAAAATAGTGTTCCCAACGTAAAGTAAATTGTGCCCCCAATGCAAAGTAAACTGTGCTTGGTGAGGAAACACACCTATGCTCCCATGCAAAGCATACTTGTGATCCCATGGGGATGAAGCACAATGATGCTTCGGGTGGAAGCACATTCTGTTTCACGCTGAAGCACAACACGTCGACGCTTCTGATAGACAAAAACCAAAAAAATGGAGAAACAAAAAAGAAAAGAAAAAGAAAAACCTTGAAAGCCGAGAAAAAACAAGAAAAAAAAACAATGTGCCTAACTGGGAAGCGTTTAGCGTGCAACATGTGGCGGCGATAGGACACACCACCTAAAGCCGCTGGAGCGCTTCCTTGCGCAGAGACCGACCCCGCACGTGCACCCCCATTGTTTAGAAAGTGGTACACATTTTTTTTTACAACAATAGAACTTTATTCATCAAATAGCAAATGGTCATTTACAAGCATAGATGAAAAAGGAAACCCAATTAATTGCTCCCAGGGTATGATGATTGCCGTCGCCAAGTGAATATCAAACGGGGGCACCTAATCAGGGGTGCCCCTGGAAGGCTCCCACAACAGACGTTTTGGTGGACTGCGAGCGCGTCAAGTGGTGCGCCCATCCACAACCAAGTGCCGCATGCCGGGCGCACCAGCGGGAGCATACTATTTTCATGGCTTTTTGGTTTCTGGATTTTGCATCCTTTTCTATATTTTTTCATGTTTTTTTGGTTTACATGTGCTTTCCGTGTGTGTACAATGCAATTTCGGTAGTCATTTTTCATTTCAGTTGGAAAATGAAGCTGGATGTTTGGGATACTATAAATGATCAAGGGGTGGCAACTCATATTACAGGGGAAAACTTTGCATAGAGTTTCATTACGATTAATGGGTGGCTTCGCCATTGTATACATCATTAGTCCGATTCTTCGTAGGAACTACCCTCGCGTGAAAAGCATGGTCATGCTTCACATGAAGCGCATTTGCGATTTTGTGCCTCCCATAAGTGAAGCACGGATATGCTCCCGCGTTGTGCTTCATAAAAAAGTGAAGCATGATGTGCATTTGCATCTTTTTGGTTTCTTGTTTTTTGGTTTTTTCGATTCTGTTTTCTTCATTTCCCCTTTTTTGTCTTTATTTTTTACCGATTCCTGATTTTTTGGTTTATGTTTTTTTCTTTTGATTTTTTGCCTGTGGATTTTTTTCTCCTGTTTTTTTAGTTTTTTTGGGGTCTTCTGGTCTTCTGGTTTCTTGGTCCTCATTTTTCTATTTCCGCATGAAAGCGCAATTGTGTTCCTCGGTTGTAAGCTCCAACCACGCTTCCTCAAAAAAGTGAAGCACGCCCTTCGCAAAAAGCACAAATTAGTTTACTTGGAAGTACGTGTTGGTACAGTTTGTAAGCACAAGTTACTACTAGTTGAGAGCATAGATATGCATAAAAATGTTTATCAACATAAGATCTAGTTTCAGAAATCTCGATGCGAGAAATGCAATGATGAAGACGGTTCATGATTTAAACACACGATTCAAAATATAAAACATTTTGAAAAAAGAAATCTACGAATAAAAACACAAACAAAATCACCGTGCCTCTCGTGCCCAGGAGAAATCCCACCAAAAATCCTTTGAAGGGGTACTGAAAGTCAAATCTGAAAAGAGAAAAGGAAAACAACGAAAAATAAAAAAACCGTAACAAAAAACACACACAGAAAACCCCCCGAAAGAAAACCAACTCCCGAACGAAAGAAACAGGAAGGAGGGAACGGACGCGCACGCTGCCTCCTGGGCCGGCTCATTTCCCCCCAGGCTTTTAGATGACAGCCCACCTTTCTCAGGCCCACAGCCTAATGAGGCACTCCTGAATGGGCCAAATAAGTGGGCTCGACGAGAGAAGCCAGCCCAAGAGGCCCCGGACACCCTCGTCCTCCACCGGACCACCGCGGCGCCACTCCCCTTCGTCGGCCGCCACCCTCTCCGCCGGTCCCCTGCCTTCGCCTCCACTCCGTCCGCGAGCCCGGCAGGCGACGCCGGAGGCCAAACCCCACCGCCCGCCCTATCAAACACCCCCTCTAACTTTGCCTCCCAGATGGTCTCCTCCAGCCCCGCCCCCACGGGGGCGGCGGTGCCCGAGTCACCGTCCACCATCACGGACGGCGCCGTCAGCGGCACACTCCCGCGGACGGAGGCCTTGGCCGTGCACTACCCCGGATACCCCTCCTCTCCCGCTCGCGCTACCCATACCCTCGGCGGCCTCCCCGCCATCGCCAAGGTACGCACACCTAGAACCCTCACCCCTCTCGCTTCCATCAGGCAGCGCAAGCGGAGTGACCTACTTCCGCTTGTTCTCCGATCCCCCGCAGGTCCGGAGTTCCGACCCCGGCTCCCGCCTCGAGCTCCGCTTCCGCCCGGAGGACCCCGATTGCCACCCGACCTTCGGCGAGCCCCGCGCCTCCACCGGCCTGCTCCTCCGCCTCTCAAGGCCCAAGGGAGGCTCCGCGCCACCGCGTGCTGAGGTGGTGGCGCGCGTCCGGACCGCCTACCATTTCGATGGTGAGCGCTTGGCCACAACCTGTTCGATGAAATGCCTTGGTCTTTATTACGCTTTGGAACGGCTGTCATGTTCCAAGGCTCGCCTCTTTTGACCAGTTGGAGCAACTCTAGCTAGTAGCTAATAGATTATGATATGGTGTTTACCAGTATGATACACTATGTTGGACTATGGATGTTACAAATATAAGACTTTATTTGGAGGCAATGATGTGTTTGAATGCAGAATTTTGTACACGCAAATTTGCTCATACACAAGTTTATGCAGGCATGGCAGATTTTCAGCATGTCGTCCCAGTTCATGCTGCTCAAGTGAGAAAAAGAAAACGGTTAGATTGTCCCAATGTTAAAGATGATTTGGGCACTGGTAGAATACCTTCGGACTTTCTCTACTTTGATGATGCAATGGCTTAATGTTGCCATTTCTGATCACTCCTTTCCCCTTCTGCATGGCAGATAAGGCAGGAGGTCTAGACACGGATGATGGAGATGTCATGATGTTGGTACCACCGTCCTAGTTTCACAGTTTACAATGACGTTGAATTTGGGTGGGTGGTGTGTGTGTGTGTGAGTATTTATCAGTATCTGATTTGCTGCTGGTACCTCAAATATCTGCTGGATATATATAAATAACCATGACTATATCTGTGGCTTGAAATATTTGAAGTCAATGCTAACCTAAACAAGCTTTGTAAATTTGTTGTGTTCATCTTCTAGTTGAACAACTCAATTGTTGAAAGTCCTTTTTTTTTCTCAAATCATCTCCAGTGACGAGTCTCTTTTGCTTTGTGCAATCATCATGGTTTTTTTCTTCGTCACCTGTAAAGGAATGACAGTAGGTTCGGTTTCCTATAAGTGCCGCACGATTTTTTGCCGACAAATGCCTTTCATCAGCACACTCATTCACATGGTCAACGTTGTAGCACCAGTTGTGTGGGCACATGAATCTTCACTAAGGCACCGACAATAATTTCAGAATTGATCAGAATGCTCCCAAATATTATTTTTATCTAGATAAAAACATGTTATTCTTACTTTCTCACCCTTGGAAAAGTGGAGCTAAGTTGTCTGCGTAGCTTCTGGGATTAGCTCCACTAGCTTTTAAAATTTTATTTCACCATTATATATATATATATATGACAAATAATATATCATTAAAATATTGCTTAATAATATTTACTGCAATTTTTTAGGCTTCTACCATCGACCAATGCACTATCCAAGAGCATGCAAAGGGGAGTTGTGCGGCATCGGTGGGAGGTTGATCCTCCTTGCATGGACCTTTTCTGTTGCTTATCTGTTGCAGTGATTCTAGGTTCTCATGAATGTCTACTAAATATAATTGTGACATTTTTCTCAGTTTACTCTTTTGGGTAAACTGTACTCGGCCCTACATTGCTAACCAACACTCTAAATAGCAGTAAGCGGTAAGAGACATGCCGCTCGGTCTGAAAGCGGTTTAGCAGTTATAGATATGACTATTTATGTGCAGTCAGGCTTTACTTAAAAGGTGGAGTTGGTGAGCGGTGGTATTCTCAGCATCTCTCCTTCTACCTTCCTTAAATATATGATATCTACAGGAGTTACAACTGGGATATATGATTTCTATTTATCCATAGCAACGCATGGAAATACGGCTAGTCATAGAAAACACACAACTGAACATTGAGTTCTGAATTTTTGTACTGTTTCACCTGAGGGCATTGCTAAGGGTTTACTCTACATCATCTGTCTTAAGTGGTGCTGTCAAACCTGCTTCCTTAATAGTTTCTTGAGGAAGCGCTCATGAATCTTAGTGAGGATGCCTCAAAAGAGCAAGTAATCCTTCTACATGCTATGTGTATAGCGTGAAGATAGACCTGTGACTAACTCATAGTAGCTGCTATCATCGTCGCAAAGGCTGTTATTTAGAACAATGTTACTTCCCTGTCTTGATTTACCCTATATTTTGTTGTATTGCACTACATTATTTGCTGAATATGTACATATGTTACACTTTGCAATAACTTCAGCTATATTTGTTGCTGTAACATTTATCCCTTCGAAAGCGGCTAATTAGTTACTAAGTCTCTATCATATCTTTGCTGCTTTATGTTGATAGTTTTGTGAGGTATGATCAGTTGTTGTGAGATAGGCTGCTTCCCACCCATCATTTTCAGAGGAAAATGGGAGCAGCCTTCATAGCACAATTTTTTGCCATATGTAGACATTCCACTCAAGTTTTTTATATTGCTCTCATTGCACCTTTGGTTACCACGCTTACTTGAATAGCGGTTAGGACATTTTTTTTCTGCTACCTCATTCAATGCCTTCTCTTGGGAGATGTGTCCATTGTAGTTGGTGTGAAATAGCTTATTGACTGCATTGGTGATGACTGTTTTTCTTTGCTTGCAGATGGATATTGAACCAACCCTTGCACTTCCTTTCAACATTCAAGATATCCTTTGTTTAGTGTTATACCATCAACTTTGTGTACTTTCTTAATAAACATAGGACAACATCTTACATGTTACTCTGTTTTATAAAATGTTTGGATCTGTCACCTGACTTCACGTATTGTATTGAGATTGCCATCAGAAGCATCCGTAACTAGTGTTAAGTGCCACTTTCAACATTTGAGGATAGAAAGGGACCAAAATGCATTTGATGGTGGAGCTTGGTCTCAGGTCAGGTCCCATGGGCAGGGGCAGGTAAGGCACATGACATGGCCGGGTTGTAGGTGAGCTCGGCCTTAGGTAGGGGCATTGCCGCTGTCCTCAAATCAAGTCATGGTCAGCACTATGTAATCATCGAATATGGGTATTCTGAGCGCTGACCATTGGAAGTGAATCACAACACTGGTGACATCTGTTTCATGTGCGCCACTGCAAAATACGCAAGCATAGGTGGCAGATCCAACATCTTTCTTGCACACTTCAAGTGGCATATAAGATATATTGCCATTTGCGTGTATGATATTAAAGCAGTTGGAGCTTATGGTTTTGAGCCAAAATGAAGGAATATTGAAGTAAGCTAACAAGGAGTGAGAAAATCAAGAGCTAAAAAATAATTTAGAGCTAGGCAAAAGAACGGAAGAGACCAAAAACAGGAAAAGAGAACATTTTGCACGAGGAGGTTAGTATGTTTATTTAGGTTCCATCAAGAGACGTACTAGAGTCTTGACTTTGTGTTGAGGGGCAGAGTTCTATATGCTTCTTGGGAAAAAAATTCTTTTGTTTTCACAGTTTATCTGCCTTGCATTAACATTTTACTCTTATCTCAACTCATATTAGCAACTGCCATGGTGTAATTAAGGAATTTATATTATTATTTCTGCATAATTTATGGGAATCCTTTTTTTAATCTTTCTGAATTATATCCATTTTTTATTCCGGCGTGTCAGTATCCTCATAAATCCACAACCTTGATGTTTAGCTTCCCAACTGGTAGTCGGTTCCCTTTCTCCCGGATCAATGAAGAAGGGAGAAGTCAATTGATTCTTCCAAAAACCCGGAAGCGAAGTGCTATGCTGGGGTGAGGGTGTTGGTTATTTCAGAAGTTGGAATGACAAGCAACCCAGTAATAGCACTCCTTTATATTTCTCCAATATAAATAATTGTGCTCCCTGTCAATGCATTTATTTTACACATAAGTGCCTCTCGTACAGTACTGTGGTAAAAGAGAACACCAGCAATAACAATGACACCACCCATATTTTCTGATAATTTTATGTATCCTTTTGTATTTGGAGATAGAACAATGCAGTGGTGACATGCGATGGTAGTATAATTTTTTTGCCATAAATGACCCTTTATGTTTAAAACTTGGTGTTCCATTATGACCTATACTCTGTTATTCTGACGTGGCTATCCATGAATTTTCCTCGTAAGAGGGTGTCTTTGCAAAATCTTAGATAGTGCTCCGAGGAAGGAAATTATCTTCCTCATTTCCTCAAGCATATCCTTGTTTACCTTAATTGCCATTTACCTGTCCCCAAGAAGGTTAACTGGGAAGACCACATACCAAGGAATTCGTCAGAGTGGGATTCGCAGATGGCTGTGTGCAAATTATTTGACGAGCGTCCTGTGTGGCCAAGACAGTCACTTTATGAACGTTTGATTGATGATGGTGTGCATGTGTCAACAAGCCAGTTCAAAAGGTATCGTTGTTTCTTTAACTCCTGAATCATTTAGGCCTTTCAATATGTCTTAACATCTTCCAACTATCGTCTCTTCATTCATTTTGTTTCTTTTTGTGTGCTTGCTCAGCCTTTTGTTTAAAGCTGGATACTACTTCTCTACTGGACCCTTTGGTAAATTCTGGATCAAAAAAGAATATGATCCTCGTAAAGATCCTGAGTCACGAATGTAAGCACTGCTTTGTTGAACTATTTGCTTATTTGACATTCATTAAATATTCTTTTGAGAGCAGAGCCTATTACTTAAATTGTAAGGAATGCGTCTGATGTTTCTTTTTTCAGCTGCAAATATCAATGACCATAAAGTTGTCATATCAGAACCTATGAAATATGAGCTACCCTAAAAAAAATATTTGAAATGCGAACTCCATTATCAAACATTGACAAGTCTTATCTTTCTGAACTACACTACATTAGCCAAATGGTTTTTCCTTTACAGTTGAATCATTAGACTACTGCTAAATTTAAGAGAAGAGTGCAAATGCAATTCTTTTAGTATATGGATAATGCGGTGATGGGCTACTTAATGAGAAAGCGAGATGAGAATGAAAAATATATATTACTAGATTGCTTCTCGGTAAAAGTATGTAACTGAAATACATCCTCTAGAACTTATAAGGGTTACATCTGCTGTCTGGGTGTTGGATTGTTGGATAGGTCTGGGTTGGTTTGGAATTCAGATCAGCATATCTCTATCTCCTGTTGACCTGTTGTCCTGGCCCCACAACTTCTCTATTCCAAGGTTAGTAACATTGTTAGCAATCATATTATAACGCTACAACCAAGGTTAAATTGTAGAAAAAAACAATCCAATCAAGTAACATCGATGAGGATGGGCTGGATGCCGGTTCTGGGCACCGACCTTATTGATTGGTGATCTTCTCGGGAAGGTGAGGGCCAACTCTCAAGGGACGTGAGAACTGCGATCCTGCTCATCTTCTGGACACTTTGAAGGCACTGAACGGAAAAAGCCTAGCCAGCCACCAGCTTCACGCCTCCCCCTGTATCTCGCCCAGAACCATGTCTCTCGCAATGTAGCCAGAAAAGGTCAAACAGGAGATCTTGGCCTTTATTCCCTGCTACTATGTGTCCGTCTGGATGTATCCTTGAAAAAAAAGTAACATCGATGATCAAATCTACTTCCAAAAGAATAGTTCATCTAACTAGAGACAACATCCATCATATTCTCAGAAACCTTCTTTGAGGAGTTCCTATCCTGAAAATGTAACTTCTTCCATGTATGAGGAGAAGAAACTTTATGACAATCATGC
Source organism: Triticum urartu (assembly GCF_003073215.2). Taxonomy (NCBI): domain Eukaryota; kingdom Viridiplantae; phylum Streptophyta; class Magnoliopsida; order Poales; family Poaceae; genus Triticum; species Triticum urartu. Next base: position 13,027 of record NW_024116849.1, read on the forward strand.
TTTAGCTTTGCAGTCAAATGTTAAAATAACCCGGAGTAACAAACTTGTAAAAAGGAGAATCTCTTAGCTACATTTCTTGCGACCACAATCTTTCTTTACCTATGCATTTCATTCTTGTCTTGGAACTCTATTTCTTGGCTATCTTAGAATCTTTTAAAAATGATGTTCTTGTGCTAGATATCAGCGAATTGATTTTCGCATGCCTCCTGAGCTAAGGAATCTTCAAACGAAAAGGCACAATGGGTGAGTCATATATTTCTTTTTGCTTGCATTTCGAGCCACTGTTATATCATTGCATTATTTAAAAGATCTGTCTCTCAACTTCCCCGTTGTTTCCTATATTAGTGTCTCGTTGTTAAAAATACTTCGTAATACTATATAGTTACTAGCCTTTTATTACTGGCGAAAGAACTTGGTGATCAAAAGATGCACACTCTACTCCGTGCCCATGCCCAAAACGGGATACACCTAGTAAATGTAATACCTTTTTTAAACCTCATCATGAATTCCTGCCACACCTCGTGTGAATCCAATGGACGCCAGTGCCCACTGTATAAGATTTTAGTTGAATATAAGATACTGATTTGTTTGCAATTCAACTAAAACGTTTGTGTCCATTTTTCAGTACCCAAAACAGTGAATGTATGTGCCAATTCTTAACATTAGCCTGCTGATTTGAGCAATAATAAGCATGTTTCTGTTACGTAGATTTCTCAGAAGTACGTAGTATTTCTTCACTGAAATAGATAAATATATTAATTTAGCTTGATTGTGGGAAAAGGTGAACATGGTAATAGTAGGAGCTGTTCTGCAGTTAAGTTAGGTACTTGTTATGGTGCGTCAAACTTCACGCTGCAAAGTTTTGTCATAGTGATAGTGACCATAATTGATTCCACCTTCTAACTGCAATTGGGTGGGACTTTGTAGAGGACTTGATTGTAATTAAATAGTGAAACTTCCGTAATGAGAATTTAGGTCATACATCCAGGTGCAATTCTCAAACACTACATGTGCATAAAGTGTTGAAGCTTCATTACAGATAGGAACATAAAATTGGCTTTGGCATATTCTAGTTCTCCACTAAGGGTTTCTATCAAAATACTTTTGAACTGTAGATGTAGTAATGCATGTTCCACTATGAGTGTTTTCAAGGTTTTCTGTTGAACTACTGGGTCACTGGGAAGAACTAATCCTATATACCTAAATAATTGATCCCCACTAACTCTAATTCTCTCAACATACAACTATGCCAAGTCACCATGCCACCATGCATGGGAAAAGACCCACGCTAGCATACACCATGCATGCTACTCATATTCAATAAATATTCTACAACTATATAATAATTAAATAAAATAAAAAAAATTGATAAACTTCTTCTCCTTTATTCATAATGTTAATATAAATACTAATGTTTCAATTCCATAATGTTAATATAAATACTAATGTTTCATACTATCAGATCTCATTGAAATAATTGCATCCAGTTTCCACAGCAACACACGGGCATCATCTCTAGTATGAGCACAACACGAACCATGTAATAATCCTGACAGTTTCCCGATATGGTGAACAAATGCTTAGCTCTTCACTTTTGTTTGTGTCAATCCAGTTGAACATTTATGGGGGCAAATCTGCCGTAACATATTTAGTTCCTCACTTCATATCTCCAGATGATTGTGTTCTCTGGTGCCTGGTGGTGTCATTGTCTGTTCACAAATAAACTTGGGTTATGAATGGCTTTGTTTAAATGCTGCTCTCTTTGAATAAGAAGGCCTTTACATTTGCTGCTTGTTCTTCTCCCTCCTGCTTATACATTTTTTCTTTTCTTTTGACATGTAAGATCTGAGAAGTGGTCAGAGATGTGCAAGCTTGAAAGGATGCCATCGAAAAGTTTCATCTTCCTGCAATTATTTGAACTGAAAGATGACTTCATTCAAGCCGAAATTAGAAAACCTTCTCATCAATCAACTTGCTCAGTGAGTAACTAAATATTTGTTTTTATGCTTTTTTGGATAGAAAGAACATAAACATTGTATGGGCATAACATATCAACTGTTACTTATCTACTTGTGTATCTGACATGAATTAACTTTTGTGGCATTTTGCTGGCCTTCAGAAATCTCACTGTACAATCATTGTAAGTGTCTTGTTGAGGGAAAGTGTCAGACTACGTAGTTTTTCTGTTGCAAGCAGCTCTGCTTGTGTACCTTCATCGACCACTTTTAATCATACCAAGTTCTCCCAAATTTGCTGTGATCATAATCTGTGTAATAATCTTGATTCATTGCTTGTAACAACATTTCTTTGCATGCATAAACTAACTAATCCCTATGTAGCATTCGACAGGTTGGTTTTCTAAGCCAATGATTAAAAGTTTGAGGTTACAACTATGCATAAGGTTCCTCTCATTATGTCCTAATGAAGATGCCAAAACCCTTTTGAGAAGTTCCCATCAACTTCTTGAAAGGTCCAAAAAGCAGGAAGCTATTTGCAGATCTGAGCAACTGAAGGAAAGAAAAGATGTTGATGAAGGTCTAGTCTCATCTACTAGTCAAATGCATATTTGTTTAATACTTATGGGCTCTGGCCGCTGGGTACCCTGCAGACATAGTGTATGTTTCGCGTTTCGTGATTTGTAGACCTCTTACTGAGCAGTATGAACTTGCTGCGTACCTGCATCGTTCAAAACAATTTTCATTGAGCTAATTATATACTGCTTCGATGGCTTTATTAATCTAATTTTGTGAACCAAGATTCATTTGGAGCTATTTTAGGTTTGACTACTTATGAGCTCACGAGAAATTCCCAAAAGGTTTATAGTACTAGAACATGATAGAAAACTTGACCTGTGAGTACAATATTCTCTTTGTTTGCACTGGACATATTATCCACATTCTAACTTTTTCTAGCACTATGCTATCTTTAAGGAAATTCGTAGAAAATACCCAAGTGCACTATCTAGCTTAAAAATGCTTATGAACAAGGTTCATGTTTCTATATCCCATTTTCGTGCATGCTAGGTTTGTACTTCTGTTTGTATGGGCTTTGATACAAGTTCAGGTCAATTGGTAGCTCGTGTGTTCGATGAACAAATGTTTGTTCTTCTTCCTAGAGAGATACTTAAGCACATCCATAAAAAAAAAGGGCAGCCCGGTGCATGTAGCTCCCGCTTGCGCAGGGTCCGGGGAAGGGTCCGACCACTTTGGGTCTATAGTACGCAGCCTTCCCCTACATTTCTGTAAGAGACTGCTTGTTAAATCCTATTTATTCTGCAGAAGCT
>NW_024116850.1:0-10195 GCF_003073215.2 Triticum urartu
TGTGTTGGGCACCTTCATATAGCCTATATATGCTTCAGAAGCTCGTCCTGAACATGTTGGATCTGAGGATCAGATGGACACTAACAACTCTGATAGTGAAGATGCTGATGACGAGGAAGAGGAAGATAAAGAGGAATCAGATGGTTATGATTCTCCAGCCATGGTATGTGTCACTACTTGCACCTTTGGCCCTATAATATGCTCTACAGTAACTAATTGTTTACTATATCTATGTAGGCCGAGGATGTTCCTGATTTCGCCTTACATGAGTCCTGTATCCTTAATACAATTCATTTTATGAAATTTGATTTCTCATGGGGAAAAAGTACCAGGCTGTTGCAACTTTGTGCCCATTCCTCTCTGTGCCTGACACTCATCTTTTTCCTGTAAGGAAGGTAGCAGTAAAAATATTACAATATGTTGGTTAACAAAGAGTACAAACACAACAAGTTGGGCTACGGTTTCACTCACTTTCTGCAGCAGTTAATTCATGACCTGGGGAGAAGGGAACTGGGCTAGTTCTGGTTGCTTAGTGTAAACTTGTTGATTTCCCTTTCTTGCAAATATTTCAAATGAGTTACCAGATTTTACATTTTTGAGGTTGGAGTAACAAGAAGCAGTACTTAAGGTTGCGATTACTAACCAAAGTTTCTTTTCTCAATCCTTGAGTCGGCTTTTACATGGTTAAAGAACCTTTGCATTGCATTGATTTTTTCCCTTTCTCTTTTAATATATGAGTGTTGGAAGTTGTGTTGCTGGTGTTTTCCTATAAGATGTATCAGACACACTTGGAGAAGGCTTCTCCACTGGATACCTTGAGGAGGTTTTGCGCAGCTTTCCACTGAATGAAGATGGCCAGAATAAATCAGGTGATGCCCTTAATAATGGTGAAGCAAGTGATGGGGAGTTTGAAATTTTCGAACAGCCTAGTGACGATGAAGAATATTCCGATGGTTAGTGGGGCCTTTTGGGGAGTGGCAAGATATCCTCAGGTTATATTTTATGGGCCGTTGTTGACAGTACTTTGTTCATTGGATTTTAGGCTCTAGGGTTGTTTAGGATTTCATAGCAGGTTGTTTAGCTATCTATGGAGCTAGATATTTAGCCTTATTAACATGATGTTGGATGTCACTAGAAGCTAGTTCACTATAATTGTCCTGTCAGCTACTCCCTCTATCCCATAATATTATGATGTTATTACATCCAATATGTGAGTATATTGGATGTAATAGCATCTTATATTATGGGATGGAGTATTTCTTTAGTGCTTTGTATTTCCGGCCCGTGCGTTTTCAATGGAGTGTGGTTTCGTCGTAGTGTATTGCACTGTTCTTGTATTCCGCCCGTGCGTTTTCAACAGAGCGTGGTTTCGTCGTAGTGTATTGCACTGTTGTGTTCGTTACTAGTGTACTCTGGGTGCTGTCAGATTACTACCCTAAGAAAAACTGTGAAGGTTGCTTCCAGTTTGACACGATTTCTACACGGGAGCTGCGACACCGAGTCCATAACTCCACGCTGAAAATTGGTGCTGGATATTGGGCGCAACATTTCCGATATATGGGGTGCATCTAACTGGGGCAACTAAACTCGCCTGGGAAGTTTACTCAAAACTAGCAAAATCTTGGTAAAACGATCAGTGTCATCCCATCAATGTCAAATAGATGCGTACGATGTGCCAAGGAGAATAGGAGGGCTCTTGTTCCTAACTCCTGGAACCTAGACCAGCTACTTGTGTTCACCAGCAATTCATCAAACAACCTTAAAAGCGCATGAAGTACAGACTAGTCGTATTTCACCATTCTAGGCGATCATTTTCCATTGGGTTTCCAAACACATGTCATGACTTCAATTCTGCGGTACATCTCAATAAAACATCAAACATAACATCCGTAAATAAGCCGATCACCAAGCAAACTAAGGTGATATTTTGCAAGAGAATGATAATCTAGTCACTGTCCCATGTATCCTTTTTTTTTATCTGAGCTCCTCGCACAAAAAATCAAGTCGTGTGAATTGGGTATTCATATGTTCGGTGTTTTCTTCTTTGTGCAAAGGATCCAAATAGGCAAGTGCATTTTACTATGTCCTCGAAGGTGTTCCATAGATAAGCAAAAAAAGGGTTTCATTTTGGATTCCCCAATTTTGAAAAATTGCATATTAATTTCCTTCATATGAACAGAAAAATATGATGACTCAAAGAAGTTCTCTACTAGAAACTTTGTATCGCGCACATGACTTAGCAAAAGAAATTAAGATAAAGATCGTCGGGATAGCAATATTTTCCATCCGGGTATTACTCACGTCAAGAGATTATTTAGACAATTAGCAAAAGAAATTGTGTGTCTGAATTGCAAGAAATCTACTATAAAAAGGAAAGAATGTGGGAAAAAAATTAGCAAAAGAAATTGTGTGGCTGCTGGGATTCGAGCCCAGGTCTCCACGGCCACAACGTGGAATTCTCACCACTAAACTACAGCCACAATCATGTGCAATTTTAGCGAGAACCCTCTCTATACACTTTCTTCTGTTGATATCACACTACATAGGCCCGTGATAAAACCTAATTAGAGCACAAGTATTTCCCACTAAAAAATAAACCTAGGGTCAAATTGTTGGCATGTAGACAAAAAAATGCTAAAACCTAGAGAACGAGTGTTCCCCACAATTTTTTTAACATACTTAACCACTATCTTAATACCTGTAAATAAACTAGAGCATGCCACAAGTCACCAAAGAGCAGACTATGGACGTACTCCCTCCGTCCCATAATATAAGATGCTTTCTGACACTACGGTAGTGTCAAAAAACGTCTTACATTACGGGACGGAGGGAGTAGTTGTGAAGCCGAGGACACAATGTGTGCACTGAAGGCCGATAGACAAGCCAACATATTGAGGCGGTTTTTGCAAAATAAAAAATAATTGAGGTGGTAACAACTGCTTAAGGTGCTCAAACAATTAGAGCAGGAACAATGCAAAAAAAATTTGAGTAGCAACGGACAGTAGGGAGGGAAAGGAACAATGCAATTTTTTGCTTTGAACATTAATTGAACTGCGAATAGCAGCTTATTTACATCAGCATTTGTCCCTTTTTCTTCAAATTCTGACTTGTAATTTTGTGCTGCCCTAGATACACCTTGTATATCGCTCGATTGCACCTAATTGCATGGCACTTACTCCCACCACACAGCCGGCCATCATCTACTAAAACAACACCCTATCGTTGGCTTCCCTAATTTCCATAGCAATGGGTCCCAATCTGGGCTACGATATTAATTAAGTGTATCTCTGGTAAATAAATTGTTCTTTACATATTGTCTCCGCCTTGCAAATGGAACCTTATTTCCCATATTTCATCATCCAAACTAAAAACAAACTTTAGTAAAATAACATAATTAGTTGCTACCCCAATCCCATAATTAGTAACACACCTGAAGCAAATAAACTAGTCACTAACATCCTTGATACCATGTTTAAGAAATAAATATATAAGCTTATTTAACACTAATTGTAATAGCTTCAATGTCAAGCATATAAAAACCAAGATCTAATTCCTGACATACATATATTACTACACGCAGATAAACATATGCTCCCTCTGTAAAGGAATATAAGATGTAAACGCTCTTATATTTCTTTACAGAGGGAGTACTATGCAAATAACTAATTTCAGATAACATGTTCAAAATGAACATACATATAATTTGACTATCCCCAATTTTAAAACACTAACACTGAACCAATGCCCAATTTTAGAGAACATGCTCATCCTATTGCACTAGAACTCTCTGTATAGTGGACATGTTCATCCAGTTTCAGAGAACCTTGTACATACATGACATGTTCATCTAATTTCCCCCACAATTCGTCCCAAACCCTAAATCTCTATTTCTCCTATTACCCTGAAATCAAAATAAAAAAAAACAACAGAGAGGAAAGAGAGAGCGGTTGGACTTACATGCCGCTGCCGAGTGGGGAAGCCCAGGTGTGGTCGCCGGTCAGATCAACCACAATCACTCTGGCCAAAGACGTCACCGCACACTATATCGGGACGACTAGGGCGGCTCAAAGGTGTTTCATTGATAATTTTTCATTCGGGTATTATACTCATGTAAAGAGATTATTTATACAATTGGAAAGAGAAGCAAAAAAAACCTAACTTTTTCTTTTGAGCCGTAAAACAAAACTAACTAGACATGTTCTATTGTGGCCATATGGGCAACATATCTCTTTAGCCTTTTCAATGATCTTAAAGGCTCCAAATCTCTAATAAGCTTGTCACGGTGCCTGAGTACTTGATAGGAAAATGTCCCTCAATCCACTCTTGTTTATTTTTTTTAAATACTCTTTTTCTAATTTATTCTCATCATAGAAACTTGCTCAAAGCAGGTTACAAACCATTTCAGATTAATAACAACTGAGATTTTTTGCATGAAAAAGAATAATCTAATCATTTGGCAGTGCAAGAAGAGTACTGTGAAAAAGAAAAATGTGAGAATAAAAACCTAGCAAAACTCTTGTTTATTTTTTTTGAAAATACTCTTTTTATAATTTATTCTCATCATAGAAACTTGCTCAAAGCAGGTTACAATCCATTTCAGATTAATAACAACTGAGATTTTTTGCATGAAAAAGAATAATCTAATCATCTGGCAGTGCAAGAAGAGTACTGTGAAAAAGAAAAGGGACAAAATGTGAGAATAAAAACCAAGATCTTATTTCCCATATTTCATCATCCAAACTAAAAACAAACTTTAGTAAAATAACATAATTAGTTGCTACCCCAATCCCATAATTAGTAACACACCTGAAGCAAATAAACTAGTCACTAACATCCTTGATACCATGTTTAAGAAATAAATATATAAGCTTATTTAACACTAATTGTAATAGCTTCAATGTCAAGCATATAAAAACCAAGATCTAATTCCCGACATACATATATTACTACACGCAGATAAACATATGCTCCCTCTGTAAAGGAATATAAGATGTAAACGCTCTTATATTTCTTTACAGAGGGAGTACTATGCAAATAACTAATTTCAGATAACATGTTCAAAATGAACATACATATAATTTGACTATCCCCAATTTTAAAACACTAACACTGAACCAATGCCCAATTTTAGAGAACATGCTCATCCTATTGCATTAGAACTCTTTGTATAGTGGACATGTTCATCCAGTTTCAGAGAACCTTGTACATACATGACATGTTCATCTAATTTCCCCCACAATTCGTCCCAAACCCTAAATCTCTATTTCTCCTATTACCCTGAAATCAAAATAAAAAAAACAACAGAGAGGAAAGAGAGAGCGGTTGGACTTACATGCCGCTGCCGAGTGGGGAAGCCCAGGTGTGGTCGCCGGTCAGATCAACCACAATCACTCTGGCCAAAGACGTCACCGCACACTATATCGGGACGACTAGGGCGGCTCAAAGGTGTTTCATTGATAATTTTTCATTCGGGTATTATACTCATGTAAAGAGATTATTTAGACAATTGGAAAGAGAAGCAAAAAAAAACCTAACTTTTTCTTTTGAGCCGTAAAACAAAACTAACTAGACATGTTCTATTGTGGCCATATGGGCAACATATCTCTTTAGCCTTTTCAATGATCTTAAAGGCTCCAAATCTCTAATAAGCTTGTCACGGTGCCTGAGTACTTGATAGGAAAATGTCCCTCAATCCACTCTTGCAAGAAGAGTACTGTGAAAAAGAAAAATGTGAGAATAAAAACCTAGCAAAACTCTTGTTTATTTTTTTTGAAAAATACTCTTTTTATAATTTATTCTCATCATAGAAACTTGCTCAAAGCAGGTTACAATCCATTTCAGATTAATAACAACTGAGATTTTTTGCATGGAAAAGAATAATCTAATCATCTGGCAGTGCAAGAAGAGTACTGTGAAAAAGAAAAGGGACAAAATGTGAGAATAAAAACCTAGCAAAACAATTATGTGGCTGCTGGGATTCGAGCCCAGGTCTCCACGGCCACAACGTGGAATTCTCACCACTAAACTACAGCCACAATCATGTGTATTTTGAGCTTCAAATTACAAGTAGACAAATGTCTCCTTCAAGACCTTTACACACTTTCTTCTGTTGCGATATGATGTTGGCATTTAGATCAAAAATGCTAAAACCTAGAGAAACAAAAACAAACTTAACCACTATCTCAATACCTGTAAATAAACCAGAGCATGACTGCATGCCATCATGCTTGGCTCCAGCTATTCAGCTTTATATTTAGCTTCTTTTAAATTTCATACCACTGCACCATTCCCAGCTAATTCTCTTACTCTGTTTTGATTGACGCCTTGAGCTTCAGCCTACAAAGGGAAAAAGGAAGTTAAGGGTAACTTTGATCAGCCAACATAAGGCCCCCTTTGTTAATCTCGTAGCCAACAAAATAAAAGTACTCCCTCTGTCCCAAAATAAGTGTCTTAGCCCTAGTGTAACTTTGTACTAAAGTTAGTACAAAGTTGAGACACTTATTTTGGGACGGAGGGAGTATAACCATATTTCCTGAACCATCATAAAAACATTTCAAATTTTCAATATTTCCTGTTATTTTAGGGCAAATTATATATGTGCATTCTTCAGATTTCAGCATGGTATTCTTTCTACCAAGATTCCATCCATCTTCTCACAAATATTTTATGACAGATCATCAAGCATTCAAGCTCACCTATACACTTAAACATTCAGAAACAAACTTAATTTAATGCTAAGAATGTTTTTGTCACCCAATAAAAAAGGCTATGCTCACAAAACATGGAAGAATAGACGTGGTTAAAATTGAGCAAGTTGAATTATCTGCTCAACACATAAAATTGAGCAAGTTGTGGCAAGGAAAAAAAATAAAACACGTGTACATAGTGAGAAGGCTCTGCATCACCATCCATACCTCCTGTGTTCCCATCCTCGCCTCAACTGCAACCATTTTGGACTTCTCCCACTAAAGATGCAGGGTATCTTCTGTTGGGTCCTATAGAGCATTTAAAATCAAAGTCAAATTTATGTAAAGAACAGAAGTTATTACAGCTAGATGATCAGAACTCTTCCTAATCTAGTAACCAATGTGTCTAGCTTAACTCTGTTCTCATGGCTGATGGAGATGATCAGAGCATGGTCATCGCAGATCCAGAAATAAATGCTAGGAAATCAACACTCGTTTCCCATTGCACAAAAACTCGTTTCCCATCTCTCAGTTATCGATATGAGGTCTGTATCATATAAAGATCTCATTGCACAAAAAATATTTTCCCATCTGCCAAAACACTGAGTTCACACATTCAGTTTCAAATTCAATTTGACAAAACAGTGGAATAAGAAGAAAGCCACCGGGGGTGTATCCTCCTTTTCAAAAAGAAGAAGAAGAAGAAGAAAGCCACCATCCTCCGCCTTAGCATGGTCTGGCCATATTGGCAATATACCTCTTTAGCCTGCAGACTTTCGATGATCTTAAATGATCCAAATCTCTAATAAGCTTGCCACAGTGGCAGAGTACTTGATGGGAAAAATGTCCTTCATTTCACTCTTGTTATATTCTTTTTTTGAAAAAATATACTTGTTACAAACTTGCTGAAAACAGGTTAAAATCCATTTCTGATAATAATGGCTGATGTAATTTTTTGCATGAAAAGAATAATCTAATCATCATGCAGGAGCAATTACATGCAATCAGACATCTAGATTGCAATGAAGAATTGTGGGGAAAAAAAGAAAAAATGTGGGGAAAAAATAGCAAAAAAGAATTGTGTGGCTGCTGGGATTCGAGCCCAGGTCTCCACGGCCACAACGTGGAATTCTCACCACTAAACTACAGCCACAATTATGTCTATTTTGGGCCACCAAGCTACAAGTATAAAAATACCTCCTTCAAGACTTCTTCAAGACTTCAAAACTTAAAGCACTATCTCAACTCCTGTGAATAAACTAGAGCATGACACAGGCCACAAAAGAGCATGAGGGCACAGTGTGTGTCACTCTTGGCCAACAGACAAGCCAACATATTGAGGCAATTTTCACAGAAATAAAAAATTTAAAATATTGAGGCGGTAACAGCAGCTTAAGGCGATCAAACAGTTAGAGCAGGAACAATACAAATTCTGCTTTGAACAACATTTGAACTGTGAATAGCAGCTTATTTACATCAGCTGGCATTTTGTCCTTTTTGCTCCAAATTCAGACTTGTAATTTTGTGTGTGTTAATATTGCTCGATTGAACCTAATTGCATACACTTACTCCCGGCAAACAGCCGGCCAACGTCTACTAAAACAACACCTGACGTTGGCTTCGCTAATTTGCGACCTTTATACTGTATATAGGCTGCTCAAAACTTGATCTCATCTCATATGCTTGGATGGATATTAATACTAACTCCCTAACAGATCAAGGCCTTGGTACACTGCCACACTGGTAAATCTTGGTCAATCTGACAGTCACATCCCACTACTTCAGTAGACTATCTGGTCACATATAATCTTACAAAACCACAATGTATATGGGAGAAACGGCGGTGGTACAGTGCAGAATACAGATCATGGGCTACCGGTGTCAGCAACACAGCTCCAAGCAGGCACCTTCTGCACATCCATCACTGCCATCGAGCGTCTAATATGCTCCACCTCAGGCCATCTATCACCACTGCCTGCTTGCACATTACTATACACCACATGGTAGCCAACATTATCTGGTTCCAACTCCATAAGTTTCCGAGCCGCAAAAGATGCCAGCTCGACATTCGAATGTGTTTTGCATGATGCAAGGAGAGCACCCCAAATTCTTCCGTCTGGCTTAACATTCATGGCACTGATCACTTGGGCAGCTTCATCTAGGTTACCTGAACGGCCAAGGATGTCCACCATGCAAGTGTAGTGGCCTAGCTCCGGTGTGATGCCAAACTTCCTAACCATGCAATCAAACAATGCACGAGCTTCAGTAACAAGCCCTGAGTAACTACATGCTGACAGCAAGCTCAGGAAGGTCACTCCGTTTGGCATTACTCCTTCCGCAAGCATTTGGTCAAACAATGCCAGAGCTTCCTTGCCATTGCCATGAATCGCGTACGCTTCAATCATTGAACTCCATGCGACAATGTCTCTCTGCTGGATGTTGTTGAAGCACCGGCGTGCCAAATGGATGTTCCCGCATCTAGCATAGAATTTAACAATGGATGTCTCCAAGTAACAACTATTCTCATATTGTGCAGCATGGCTGTTCCGTATGATGTATCCATGAGCTGATTTACCTAGCCGCGAAGCACCTAATTCCATGTAACTGATGACTAGTCCTTGAAGCATGTCAGCATTGATAGCTAGCTGAGAGTTCAACATTCGCCCAAACAGATGGACTACCTGTAAGAAGTGCCCATGGTGGATGAGACCCCACATCATGGCTGACCATATGCAGCTGCCTGTTCCCTTGAATTCCTCAAACAACTTGGCGGAAGATTCCATTTCACCGCATTTAGCATAGAAATCCAGAAAGGATGCCACCAAGACTGGATCAGTAAGCCCGCTCCTAATTACGAAACAATGGAGCTTTTCTCCTTGCTCAAGACACCTGTGCTTGGCAAATGCAGCAACCAGGGCAGTTAAGGTCTGGCAGGTTGGACACACTTCCTCTCTTCTCATCCTCTCAAACATGTCAATGACTTGAGCAACGTTCCCCTGCGACGAAAACTCCGAGATTATAATGTTCCAAGAAACCGCATCTCTTCCTCCCGGGGACAGCTCGAACAGCCTCACCGCGTCGCCCAAGCCAGACGCCGTCCTGCTCAAGTGCGTCAGTATTGAGTTGAGAACCAGCGGCTCTTCGCTTAACCCGCTCTTCATCGCATAGCAGTGCCGCTGTCTCCCCCCAGGAACGTCCCTCTCGGCAGTACACAGACGAAGCAGGACGGCGAGCGTCACCGCACTCGGCTCGCACCGGTCCATCCGCATCTTGGTCACCAATCCGGACACCTCCCGTCGGTCGCCTGTGCCGACATAGGCAGATATCAGAGAGGTCCAGGAAACCACGTCCCTTGCAGTCATTTCGTCGAACAGCTGCCGCGCGGAGGCGACCGCGCCGTGCCTCACGTAGGCGTCGACGAGGGTGTTGCAGAAGTACAGGTTGAGGGCGAACCCGGTCCGGACGCCGACCGAGTGGGCGGCCCCGACGAGGCCAGCGACGGCGAGCGA
>NW_024116851.1:0-5317 GCF_003073215.2 Triticum urartu
TCCACTCCACCAGCACCTCCATCAGGTGCCACCTCCAGCCGTGGTACAAGAAAGCAGGCACAAATTTTGGGTTGTATGAGTGGTTAGTCATGACTTTTGGATTAACTAATGCACCAAGTACATTCATGATTTTGATGAACCATGCTTTGAGAGCTTACATTGGCAAATTTTTTGTTGTGTACTTTGATGACATCCTAATCTATAGCAGATCCATTGAGGAACATATTGAACATCTAAAACAAGTGCTGAATGTGCTAAGGACAAAAAAACTATATGCTAACATTGAGAAGTGCTCCTTTTGCACAAACAAGGTTGTTTTTCTTGGCTATGTCATTTCAGGATAGGGAATTGAAGTGGATGAATCTAAGGTGGAAGCAATCAAGAATTGGCCAACTCCAATGAATGTAAGCCAGGTGAGAAGTTTTCTACAAGAGGTTTGTGAAAGATTTTAGTACAATTGCTGCACCTTTGAATGAATTGACAAAGAAAGGAATTCCCTTTAAATGGGGTGCACCACAAGAAGAAGCATTTCTTGATCTTAAGAAGCAATTAACTGAAGCACCTTTGCTGATTCTACCCGATTTCACTAAAACTTTTGAGATAGAATGTGATGCTAGTGGAATAGGTATTGGAGGTGTGTTAATGCAAGAACGAAAACCAATAGCATATTTTAGTGAGAAGCTGAGTGGTGTACAACTGAATTATTCTGTTTATGATAAAGAGTTGTATGCCTTGGTTAGAGTGCTTGAAACTTGGCAACACTACTTATGGCCTAAAGAGTTTATTGTACATTCTGATCATGAGGCCTTGAAACATTTGAAAGGCCAAGCTAAACTGAATCGTAGGCATGCTAAATGGGTAGAATTCATTGACACTTTCTTTCCCATATGTTGTGAAGTATAAGAAAGGAAAGGAAAACATGGTTGCTGATGCTTTGTCCCGTAGGCATGTTCTTTCAACACAATTAGAAGTGAAGGTACCAGGACTTGAGAGCTTAAAAGAACTATATTGCACTGATCATATATTTTCAGAACCATATGCAAAATGTAATGATGGGAAAGCTTGGGATAAATACCATGTGCATGATGGGTTCCTTTTTAGGGCTAACAAGTTGTGTGTTCCAGATTCGTCGATTAGGCCTTTGTTGTTGCAGGAATCACATGCAGGAGGATTAATGGGACACTTTGGTTGTGAGAAGACTTATGAGCTGTTGGCTGATCACTTTTATTGGCCAAAGATGAGGAAGGACGTTGAGAGATTTGTCCAGCGATGCATCATATGCCACAAAGCTAAGTCTAAACTGAACCCCCATGGTTTATATACTCCCCTACCTGTTCCAAATGCTCCTTGGGAAGATATTAGCATGGATTTTGTTTTAGGACTGCCTAGGACTAGGAGGGGGAGGGATTCCGTTTTTGTTGTGGTTGATAGGTTCTCAAAAATGGCACACTTCATTCCGTGCCACAAGAACGACGATGCTTCACATGTTGCTGAATTGTTTTTCAGGGAAGTTGTTCGCTTGCATGGAATGCCAAGGACTATTGTTTTAGATCGAGATGTGAAGTTCATGAGCTACTTTTGGAAAACATTGTGGGAAAAATTAGGAACCACTATTTTCAACAACGTGTCACCCCCAAACTGATGGGCAAACAGAGGTAGTGAACCGCACACTCTCAGCATTGCTGCGTACAATGATTAAGAAGAATTTGAAGGAGTGGGAAGAGTGTTTGCCGCACGTGGAGTTTGCTTACAATCGGGCAGTTCACTCTACCACAAACATGTGCCCGTTTGAGGTGGTATATGGATTCAAACCACTTGCACCAATTGACTTGCTGCCACTTCCATTGCAAGAGAGATGTAACATGGAGGCTTCAAAGCGTGCTGCATATCTGAAGAAGATTCATGAGAAGACCATAGAAGAGATAGAAAGGAAGTCCAAGTACTATGCTGCTAAGGCAAACAAAAATCGCAAGAAGGTCACTTTTGAGCCCGGAGATCTGGTTTGGATACATTTGCGCAAAGATCGGTTCCCAGAGAAGCACAAATCCAAGCTAATGCCTTGTGGAGATGGACCATTCAAAGTCTTGGCCAAGATCAATGACAATGCTTACAAGATCGAGCTTCCTGAAGACTATGTTGTGAGTCCAACATTCAACGTTGTTGATTTGTCTCCATACTTCGATCAAGAGGGTCAAGAGTCAAGGACGACTACTTTTGAAGAGGGGGAGGATGACGAGGACATCCCAGGTTCACCTCGTTTATCATCTTCTCCTGATGATAAATCTCAGCCATCAAGTGAAGCTTCTACAAAGAAGATCTATTTGGGTCCCATGATAAGGAGCCGTGCCAAACAAATAGCACAAGAGGTGAACGTGCTCCTAGCTTATCATAATTCAAATGACCATGAGAATTTTATACTGCCTAAATCTCGTGTGCTGATTTTACTTAGGTACAATGTTAAGGACAACCAACAACATTCATCACATGAAGAAACAAGTTTTGGAGCCCATACAACAAGTTTGAAGAGAACAAGTTTCAACTCTGAAGAAAGCCTTATTTTGGTGACAAGGACAACTAGTTACACCGCAAGGAAGAATATCAAGCCATCTCAACACTCTATTGTTGCATGTGCAGTTCCAGAATTTGTCCCAGAACTTGCTGAATCATGCAACGCAAATATATGAGCATCCAGCATGTGTGGGAGTACAAAATGGAGAGCATATGAAGTCTACTTTCAGGAAAATCAAACGGTGCATCATTTGGAGTCCTGAGTCAAAGAATATGAGAGTTCCAATGCAAGCTGTCCTGGGCATTAATAGCTGCGCGAGGCTCCATGAGTTTGCTCCCTTGACCAGCTGGTTAGCACGAATTTGAACCCCTCTTTTGTCCTGGTTTCACCCCTAAACTAGGAGGGTTGTTCCTAGTATAAATACCCCTTCCCCCACTTCAGCCACAACTCTTTGGCAATTTGATTTCAGCATAGGTTAGCTAAGTGCAACCAGAATATTGTTTGAGAGTTCACTTCCTCCTTAGCTCTTGTAATCTTGCCTTGTGAGAGGGTAAACTCACTTTGTGATTTTACAACAGCAGTCGTTGAGGCGGCGAGCAATTCGTGCTTCCAACTTCTTGCGTGGTTGCGTGGATTGGAACTAAGAGTGTGGTTGGGCGAATACTTGTCGCTGGTTGTTGCATTTGCAATTGTTAGCTTTGGTCTCGTCAGGTAGCAGTAGTTATCCTTTACCCGACAGCGTTGTTGGTTGGGATCGAGGGTTTCCTTCGTACCCTTCAGGTGGTGTTGATTCGCAAAATAGAGCAGATCCTCCGTGAAGATTGGGCAACCCCGTATCATCCGTTCTTGATCCCCTTGCGCATGCCATCATATCCATGCTTGGTCTTGCTCCAGTGTTCATCCCTCTTATCCATGCCAGGCCCTTCATTTGTAAGCAAAACAAATGTATCCAATTTAGGCAGCATCATATTCTCATGAACATTAGAATCATTACCAAGAAACGAAAGTACCTGATAATTTAATTGGCTTGCGCGAGCTCTAGTAATTGGTCCAGTATGTATAGCAGCAGGGGATGTGGGTGTAACAATGGTATTGTTGTCCTCATCATCCTCCCCTTCTTGAAATAAAGTCGTCCTCGACGGAAGCTCATCTTCCTCACCCAAATAAGGCTTCAAATCTATGATGTTAAAAGCGGGACTAACCCCAAAATCTGCAGGCAGCTCAAGTTTATATGCATTATCATTTATTTTCTCTAACACCTTAAAAGGACCATCAGCACGTGGCATTAGCTTTGATTTGCGCAAATTAGGAAATCGATCCTTACGCAAATGTAACCAAACAAGATCTCCAGGCGCAAACACAACATGTTTTCTACCCTTTTCTCCAGCAAGTTTATATTTAGCATTCATACGCTCAATGTTTTCCTTAGTTAACTCATGCATTTTTAAAATCAATTCAGAACGTTCTTTAGCATCAAAATTAACCTTCTCTGAAGATGGAAGAGGCAACAAATCAATAGGTGCACGAGGTAGGAAACCATACACAATTTCAAAAGGGCACATCTTAGTAGTAGAATGCAATGAACGATTATAAGAAAATTCAATATGAGGCAAGCATTCTTCCCACATTTTCTTATTATTCTTCAAAACAGCCCTAAGCATAGTAGACAGTGTTCTATTGACTACTTCAGTTTGTCCATCAGTTCGGGGTGACAAGTCTCTCCCTAATAATAAAGCACATATTGAGTCTCCGGGTTCACCGTCGTGGTGTTTTTACAGATAAGCCCCTGTATTTTAGACAATGGAACCCGCAGTCCTTACGAAAGTCAACCGAACCGGTTTAGAGGAGAGAAAAGAAAACCCAGCCACGACTCTGCCTTCCGATCCTATCTCCGCCTCCATCGCGCCACCACCTCCTGCTGCCCCACATCGCTGCGCGCACGCGGCCCCTGGCCCCCACCGCCGCGTCCTCCCGTAAATTGGCTCGGGAGAGAGGAGGGGAGGGGAAGATCCCATGGAGGCGGAGGAACACCAAACGTCCTTGCCTGCAGCGAAGACGGGGCCCAGCCTCCTCGACAGCGCACAACTCCTACTTGTCGCACGGTATGTCCATGTGCCCGCCGTTTCCCTGGATCCCACTCCCCCGACCATAATATTTCTATTTCAAGGCATGTAAAGTGTTTGATGAAATTTGACAACAAAATTGTTTTCTATGCTGGCCGGTAGAACGGCCGCGTCGCCGAGCTGCATCGGGTGCCGCTGCGAACGAGACGCCGCAATGCCGCGTGGTGACGCCGACTGTGTCGGGGCCCGAAGCGCCCGCGGAGCTGGCACGGTGGTGGTTCCGCTGTATGTGGGAGCTCGGTTCCGTCCTCAACTTCCTCCATGTGCGTGTCCCTTTCTACCATCATACCCCCAGCGGCCGGCAGATCTGCGTACTGGGTTTGCTTCTTCGCTTAGGCTTCTAGGAATTTACTGCTAATCTTTAGTTTTCTTGCATTAACTATTTGAGCAAATGGTACAGTAGCAGCATGGCTGATGCCTGCTATTTCATCACTTGAATGTACTTCATCCATTGATTTACTAGAGTATATATGTATTTGATCACATACTCTGTTTAGGCAATACATGTTGTTCAGCCAGCATCTCTAGGATTGGTTAGCATATTGAGTGCCTGTTATGCTCTTCTACCTTTCATTTATCTTTTATGCTAAGCAGTCACACAAACGATGCAGACATATTCTTCGATTCTCATGATTGTTAATCACATGTGCAGTCAATTCCCCCAATAACCCGCATGGCGATGGGG
>NW_024116852.1:0-15808 GCF_003073215.2 Triticum urartu
TGTTGAGATATTAGTATACGGTAACCCGAAAGTTGTTCGGAGTCCCGGATGAGATCCTGGACGTCACGAGGAGTTCCGGACTGGTCCGGAGGTGAAGAATTATATATAGGAAGTCAAGTTTCGGCCATCGAGAAAGTTTCGGAGGTCACCAGTATTGTACCGGGACCACCGGAAGGGTCCCGGAGGTCCACCGGGTGGGGCCACCTATCCCGGAGGGGCCCATGGGCTGAAGTGGGGAAGGGAACCTGCCCCTGGTGGGCTGGTGCGCCCACCTTGGGCCTCCCCCTGCGCCTAGGGTTGGAAACCCTAGGGGTGGGGGGCGCCCCACTTGGCTTGGGGGGCAAGCCACCCCCCTTGGCCGGCGCCCCCCCTAGGAGCCATATATATAGTGGGGGGAGGGAGGGCAGCCGCACCCTAGCCCCTGGCGCCTCCCTCTCCCTCCCGTGACACCTCTCCCTCTCGCTGAGCTTGGCGAAGGGCCACCGTTGCTTCCACCATCACGCCGTCGTGCTGCTGGATCTCCATCAACCTCTCCTTCCCCTTGCTGGATCAAGAAGGAGGAGACGTCTTCCCAACCGTACGTGTGTTGAACGCGGAGGTGCCGTCCGTTCGGCGCTAAGTCATCGGTGATTTGGATCACGACGAGTACGACTCCATCAACCCTGTTCTCTTGAACGCTTCCGCTCGCGATCTACAAGGGTATGTAGATGCACTCCCCTCTCCCTCGTTGCTAGATGACTCCATAGATTGATCTTGGTGATGCGTAGAAAATTTTAAAATTCCGCGACGTTCCCCAACAGGAAGCACTACACTTCCTGCCCCCAAATAGCCCGGCCTATTTTGCGCGACAAGCTGCCCAGATGGAGCAAATAAAAAATGATATTCAAACTTCCATGAATGGTGTTACTATTACTGAGATGGAGGGGAGATGATTTTATTTTCATTTTTAGATAATATATCGAAATGCTCTTGGAAACTGTATGTATAACACATCATTTCTTATTTTGCAACAAAATGTATCACAAATAGTATAAAAAAAGAAACAATGCCGGGCTCACCATAATTTCCAGGCATCTTGTGTTGTTTAGAAGTTGTTATCTTTGAATGTGTTCTCTATTCTGTTTCTGACATCGGCAACATAATCTGTAGCAGAAACAAGATACCCCTCTGTAAAGTAGTGATCTAAAAGATCTTATATTTAGTTTACAGAGGGAGTACATATTAAGATACTTTAAGACAATTAGGGATGAGAATAAAAAGCAGGCTCCAAACTGCATCCAGGATATAGCAGCCGGGCCGGTATAACTTATATTTCAGTCGCTAGTCTGACTGGTAAGCAAGTGACGATGGCATCCCAACTCGGACGTGAACAGCTCAGATGTCAACTCCATCCAACGCACATTCAACTACCCCAAGCCAATCTACCAAAATTCCACAAGCTTTGCATTATTCAATCCTCAGCCGAGATGTCTGTTATGACAAGTCGTTCTCTCGTTATTTTTTTGTTTTTTGCTTGTGACTTTGTGAGCAAGGCTCGATGCAAGCCAACCATCTTAGCACCACCAATAGAATGGCCTACTAGCTACCGATGAATTGGCCGGCTCCCCCATGCTGCACCAGCACTACAGTTCTGATCCTTCTCATCCTCTTGCCGTTGAGTGCTTCCGACGACCGGCTTGTCCCCGGTAAGCCGCTCTCCCCAAACTCCACCATCGTCTCCGACGGCGGTGCTTTCGCCTTAGGTTTCTTCTCGCCTTCCAACTCCAGCACTCCAGCCCGACTGTACCTCGGCATATGGTACAACGATGTTCCTGAGCTCACCACCGTGTGGGTCGCCAACCGAGAAACTCCGGCCACCAACACGACTACACTGATGCTCTCCCTCACCAACACCTCCAATCTTGTTCTATCCGACGGTGATGGCAGTGGCCGTGCCGTTTGGATGACGACTAACGTGACTACTCCCATGGGATCGTCTCCCCCTGTGGCAGTGCTTCTGAACAACGGCAACCTCGTCATCCGGTCATCGAACGGCACCACGTTATGGCAGAGCTTTGACCATCCAACCGACACGTTCCTCCCTGGCATGAAGCTCCGGATCCGGTACAACAAGCCTGGCACTAGTGACCGTCTGGTTTCTTGGAAGGGCCCTGGCGACCCTTCGTCGGGGCGCTTCTCCTACGGCGGCGATCCAATCACGTTCCTCCAAGTAATTCTTTGGGATGGGGATCGCCCGATTTCACGCAGCGGGCCATGGACAGCGTACCTGGTGAAGAGCGAGCGTCGATACCAGCAGGCGAACACCAGCGCGGACATCATCATCTACCTAGCCGTCGTGGACAGCGACGAGGAGATCTACATCACCTACAGCCTCTCCGACGGCGCCCCACACACCAGGTACGTGTTGACCTACTCCGGAGAGTACCTAGTCCAGAGTTGGAATAGCAAAACATTGACGTGGTTAGTCCTCGGGAAGTGGCCATCCCCCGAATGCAACCGGTATGGTTATTGTGGCACATATGGCTACTGCGATGAGACAGCAGCGCCAATCCCGACGTGCAAGTGCTTTGATGGCTTCGAGCCGGCAAACATGGTGGACTGGACCAATGGTAGTTTTTCAGCAGGGTGCCGGCGAAAAGAGCCACTGCAAGGGTGCACCGACGGCTTCTTGGCCCTGTCAAGGATGAAGTCGCCTGACAGATTTTCAATTGTCGGCGGGGGCACGAGTACGTTCGAGGAGTGTGCGGCTGAGTGCAAGCGCAACTGCTCGTGTGTGGCATACGCGTATGCCAACCTTGGCAGCGGCAGGTCCAGGGGAAACGTGACGAGGTGCTTGGTGTGGTCTGGGGAATTGGTTGACACTGGGAAAATAGGCGAAGAGCATAGCGACACACTCTATCTCCGACTTGCAGGCTTGGACGCAACATCATCTGGTGCCACCTGCCAAATCCCTCCCTCTATACTAGCTATGATTGTTATTTTTTATGCTATGTATGAATTTATGTATTTTGCAGGTAAAGGAACAAAGAGGAATGTTCTGAAGATTGTGCTGCCAGTTTTAGGAAGCAGTTTTCTGCTATTTGTATGCACTTCATTGGCATGGTTAAAACTCAAAGGTAAACTTGCTATTCCGCTATGTGATAATCCATATTTACTTACCACAATTTGGTGTCTACTTCTATATTGTGTCCTTCAACTAAAAATCATTGAACCCACACAAAGTAGAGCGAAAAAACACTTAGGTGAGTTAATGATTGGTTTAACCGACATCCATTGCAAACGATGTGATGGCAATGGACAATATTCAAGCTATTTCCTCCATTCCAGATTAAATGAAGTTCAACTTTTGTGCTCAGTCAAGCCTTTAAATATGATCAAGTCTGTATGAAAATATGCTAACATCTGCAACATTAAATATGCATAGTATAAAAATAAATTTTATTATGAAACTAAATGGCACTTTCATGTTAATATATTTTCTATAGATTTGATCAAACTTCAAATTTGGACTAAGGACAAAAATATAACTTCAATAAATATGGAATAGAGGAAGTAGCAACTAGGGGCATGTTATGAGCTAAGTTTTCTAAGCAAATGGCGACTAAGTTTCCTGGTTGCCTCTAAAGGTTTGGCTCCTTCCACCTTGTACAGAATAATATAAAGTGGCCATCGATTTCTTTCCGCCTGCAATTTCCTCAGTTTCTCTGGACTGCTACGACTTCTCATAACTGACATATTGGCCCGTTAGATTATTTTACTCAGCATGGGACTTGAGTCTTCAACTTGAACTGGTTCTAGGATAAAAGCTATAAGACTCCTACCTTCCAATGGTTAGGCTCACCTCCACCATAAAAAGGCTGCCCTTGGAGCATATCCAGGCCTCAAATATCTATATACAACTGTTACTCCCTAAAAACAAATATTTTTAGAGAGTTACACTATCTAAAACTTCCTATAAAATGTGTAACTCCTTCAAATATGACGAGATAAGTTTAGGGAGGAGCAAATTCCGCCTATATTTGAGAAAAAGTTGCTCCCTCCCAATCCTAGCCCTATCCCACCAAAAAGTGAGTTATATTCAGGGAAGGACTGTGCACAAAAATTGAACCCCTCAACTTTTGAGGAGTTAAGTTTGGAGGTATGGTATATGGAGTTAACTTTCAGGGTAAGGGGTAGTGATATTCTAAGAATCGGTTCTTTTACTGTATTAAACAAGAACATGCCATAAGATGGGAGTCCACATGCCAGAAATCATACTCAACATGGACATGGTTCAGGAAACAAGAGGAATGATTGGTCACTATATTATGGATTAAAAAATTAATGTATTTTATTGTGTGCGTACACAAGCATATCAGGCAAAAATGGGGGTAAGGGCAACAACCAGAGAGAAATTGTGTTTCTTCTACCGTGCGTACATTATCTAAAATGTCAAGTCATGGTCATATTAAGTCTATAGTTTTCCACATTGATAGAAGTGCCCCATGGGTTGTTTGATCTAATTTTGTGAGTCTGTAAAGTGAATAGTAGACAAACATCAGCAATTTGAGGGGTCAAAACAACTATTTATGAGTATTATTTTTGCATCTAAGATACTTATTAGGGGTTATAACATTGTGGAAGCAGGCAAGAGAGAAAAATGGAGAAAACGGAGGAATGTATCATTGGATGGTATGAGTACCTCTTACGAACTTAGTGAAGGAAACTTTTCTCATGACCATGATTTCCCATTTGTAAGATTTGAGGAAATTGCCTTCGCAACACACAATTTCTCTGAAGCATGTGTGATTGGACAAGGAGGCTTTTGAAAAGTTTACAAGGTAAATCTTTAGTAGTTTTCTAATATTCTTATAAATCAACAAAATTGAGTGGTTCACATAACAAACATAAATCATGATCTTAACTTAAAATTTTCCAGGGATTGTTAGGCGGGAAAGAAGTTGCTGTCAAGAGGCTAAGTAGGGATTCTCAACAAGGAACAAAGGAGTTCAAGAATGAAGTAATTCTAATTGCCAAACTACAACACAGAAACTTGGTTCAACTTCTCGGGTGTTGTGCAGAAGGAGATGAAATGTTGTTGATTTATGAGTACCTCCCTAACAAAAGCTTAGATGCTACACTTTTTGGTACAAATTCTAACAACACACTATTTCATAAAACAACTCAAAAACAAGTTTGCTCACATTTTTATAGCTATGTTTACAGATGGTTCGAGAAAAATGTTGCTAGATTGGGTGACACGATTTAATATAATCAAAGGGGTCGCAAGGGGTCTTCTTTACCGACACCAAGATTCAAGACTGACCATAATTCATAGGGATCTTAAAGCTGGAAATGTTTTGCTAGATGCAGAGATGAAACCCAAGATAGCGGATTTTGGTATGGCAAGGATCTTCGGAGATAACCAACAAAATGCGAATACCCAACGTGTTGTCGGAACCTAGTAAGTATGCATTGTGAAACACTCATACTGAGTTTTCAATCAATTCAACTCCCACTCGGTAACTGCTGCAATTGAAATGACAAGCAGTGGTTACATGGCTCCTGAGTATGCAATGGAGGGTGTCTTCTCTACGAAGTCCGACGTCTATAGCTTTGGAGTGTTAGTATTGGAGGTCGTAACCGGTATAAGGAGAAATTCCAGTAATCAAACCATGGGCTTCCCTAGCCTCATAGTCTATGTAAGTACATATATATAAGACTTCCCTCGAGTTCCATTTTGTAGGTGCATGAGTTTCTGAAACAATTTTTAGTTTGACATACAAAATGAAAAATAATATGATGTTCTTGGTTGTTTCAGTCATGGAATATGTGGAAGGAAGGGAAGACAGAGGAACTGCCAGACTCATCTATCATGCATACTTGTTCACTAGATGAAGTTTTGCTTTGTATCCACATAGCACTGTTATGTGTCCAAGAGAACCCAGATGACAGACCCCTCATGTCATTAGTCGTGTTTATCCTAGAGAATGGAAGCACCACACTTCCAGCCCCCAGTCGCCCTGCCTACTTTGAGCGGCGAAGCATTGAAACGCTGCAAATTGGAGATGATATTCAGAACTCTGTGAATGGTTTTACTCTGACTGAGATAGAGGCGCGATGAAATGATGGTTCTTCTGTCCTATATGTATTGAATATATTATCAAAAGATGTCAGGCTAAACAAAATGGCTATATAACACATCTGTTGTTTAGTAGTCATTACTTTCCACTTTTGGCCTTGATAAATCGCAGCCTCAGTTTGGAAGACCAAAAAACATGTTATCAAGGTGCATACAAAATTTCAGCAAAAGCATATTGATGAAAGTGATTTCACACCGATACAAGTGATAGATTCAGTGACTATTTGGTTGAACGTGCTGTCATTTCTCTTGTCCCTTTGGTTGATTTGCTTTGGCTTTTATTCGTACAATTTGATTCTGTTTTCAGCGAGAGAGCATCCTCTTGCTAATTTGTGTCTTTAACACTTCCTGCTCCTAATTTCATCTCTCAAGAAAACTACAACCAAGACAGGTCCCGGAAATAAATAACAGGAGTACAGGACCGTAGGCTTCCAGCTAGTAACCACCATCAGTTCCCAAAACAGCTCTAAGCATAAGCTACACGAGTCTCACCAGCTGATACAAATGGGGTTCTTTCTGCATAGTATCCAGGACACATGTTCTATCCTGGTGTCCGTACTCTGTTTTTTCTTTAGAAAAGGAGGATTACCCCCGGCTTCTACGTCAGAGTGATACATGCAGCCCCTTTATTAAGCAAAGTATCCGAAAGGTCTGCGGTCCAGTACAAGCTCGCTCAGAGCTGAAAAAGTAATAAAAAAGGTACCGGCGAAAATAGGATGAGATGACTAAACATGTACAATAATCCACTTCTGAGCCCAGACTCATCTGCACCCACGCTGAGGAAAAAAAATCAAAACAAATACTAAAAAAATTAAAAAAAATCATTTTTTTGCATGGTAGATAATTTGATGCGTGAGGTTCGCTCCAATTTTCAAATCATTTGGATATCTGAGAAGCTCTCAGCAAAAAAGACAAATTTGGAAAATGTAAAAAGTTTACTGTTCATGCGCTATTCTGACCCGATTTATCTTTTTTGCTGAGAGCTATTAAGATGTCCAAATGATCTAAAAATTGGAGCGGAACAACTCATGCAAGAAATTTTCTATCATGCAAAATAAATGGAATTTTTTGAATTTTCTAGTATTTTTTGACTTTTTTCTGACAAGTTGTAGATGAGTCTAGGCACCGAAACACTGCTCTCAAATAACTAGCCTACTGGACCGTCATCTAAACCGGTTGTAGATATCTCGTGCTACCATCTCTCATCGGGTAGACCCAGTAATCAAAGGCTCCCTGGCTTCCGCAGGATTGACTAATGATCACATACGGATCCGAGCAGTGGCCCTGTAGATAATTTGCAAAAAAAAATATACAAGTTTGTCTGTTAAAAACCATATCATTTTTGCAGTTCCATATATTCTAAAGTAATGTGCATACTCCTATCCGAATATGTCTCATAGTATTTAGCTCTACTCCATTTAGCCACGTCCCAAATAACGTGTGAATACTATTTCGAGGGGTGATATTAAAGGCTATATGAATTGAACGCCATAATAGTTTTGCCAGCGGACAATCGAGAAAGAGTTATTTAATAGTTTCATCTTGATCACAAAAGCAACATCGTTGACTCCCCTCCCAATTACGCTTTGCCAAGCTATCCTTAGTCAAAATCACCTCTTTATGAACAAACAACATGAAGACTTTGATTCTTAACGGCATTTTGATCTTTCAAATATGTATCGATTTCGAAATCTGACATGTATGTACTCTGTTATTTGGTTAATGTAATGTGTGTGGTTGTCCTCAACGAAAATAGACAACTGACAGCAAAAGCCATGGCGAACAAACAAACGATGAACTGAAAGAGGGCGCTGCCGCCATCATTGTACAGTTTGATCCTTTTCTCGGTATCTGACCGGAATCAATACAAATTAATAGTCGATCCTAGTGCTACAGCATTCCGTGAACAAAAAAGTTTAAAAAAACCTGACTAAGCGCAAGGCGTACAACATCACACAGGGACCAAGACATGCCTTCAGCATCAGGTCGATTCAATATTGGAAACGTGGTGGATTTCCCGCCAATTATCAGGAACAGGTCTTCAAGGTGATTTACTATGGTTCACCCGCGAACGATCTCAGAAATAAAAATAACAAATGATAAATTTCAAGATTTACTATGGCATAATAATCATGCTTTATAATTTAACCGTGTTGTTTTATTTTCTAACAAGGTCTACTAGCCGGAGCAGCCAGGCCGGTATTGCTTACTATTTCAGTCACTAGCCTGACTAGTCAGCAGTGACAGTGGCATCCCAACTCCGACGTGGACAGCTGAGATGTCAACTCCATCCAACACACTCTCAACTGCTCCTGTCCAAAAGACTTTGAATTATTGAAGCATCTGCTTCCGGAATCGAACATGTATAGATAGATAATAGATGCTGGAACTTGTCGTTCTCCTTCTTCGAACCATTTTCTTGCTTGTGATCAAACCTCAATACAAGACACCCACTTAGCAGTATCAATTCTGGCCTCAACTACCGATGGATTGGCCGGCTTTCCCATGCTTCACTAGGACAGGACTGTTGATACTTCTGATCTTCCTGCCATTGAGAACGTCCGAAGACCGGCTTGTACCCGGCAAAACACTGTCCCCTGGCGCCACCATCATCTCCGACGGAGGTACCTTTGCATTAGGCTTTTTCTCTCTGTCCAAATCCAGCATCCCGACACAGATGTACCTCGGCATCTGGTACAACAACATCCCTGAGCTCACCGTGGTGTGGGTTGCCAACCGAGAAAACCCGGCCAGCAACACGACTTCACCGATGCTCTCCCTCACCAACTCCTCAAATCTTGTTCTATCAGATGGTGATGGCGGTGGCCGTGTCATTTGGACAACGACCAACATGGGTGCCGCCATGGGCTCGTCTACCCCTGTGGCAGTGCTTCTAAACACCGGCGACCTCGTCATCCGCTCGCTAAACGGCACCACGTTGTGGCAGAGCTTCGAGCACCACACCGACACATTCCTTCCTGGCATGAAGCTCCGGTTCAAGTACATGCAAAATGGAACTAGCGACCGCCTGGTATCCTGGAAGGGTCCTAGTGACCCTTCGCCGGGGCGCTTCTCCTATGGTGGCGACACAAGCACATTCCCTCAAATATTCTTATGGGACGGGGAGCGTCCGGTGTCCCGTAGCGCTCCATGGACGGGGTACCTGGTGAAGAGCGAGCTTCGATACCAGCAGGCAAATGGCAGTGCAGATGTTATCATCTACTTGGCGGTAGTCGATGGCGACGATGAGATCTATACTACCTACAGCGTCCCTGATGGTGCCCCACACACTAGGTACGTGCTGACCTACTTTGGCGAGTTCCAAATCCAGAGCTGGAGTAGTAATACATCGGCATGGGTAGTTCTTGGGAAATGGTTGTCCCTCGAATGCAACCACTACGGCTATTGCGGCATGTACGGGTACTGCGATGAGACATCAGTGCCCGTCGCGACATGCAAGTGCCTCCACGGCTTCGAGCCAGCAAACACGGTGGAGTGGACAGGTGGAAAATTTTCAGCAGGGTGCCAACGAATGGAGCCACTACGAGGGTGCAATGATGGCTTCTTGGCCTTGCCAGGGATGAAGTCGCCCGACAAGTATTCGCTTGTCGGTGGCGGTAGGAGTACATTTGAGGAGTGTGCAACAGAATGCAACCGCAACTGCTCCTGTGTTGCATACTCACATGCCAACTTAAGCAGCAGCGGGTCCAAGAGAAACATGACGAGGTGCTTGGTCTGGTCCGGGGAGTTGCTTGACACAGGGAAAATAGGTGAAGAGTTGGGGAGTGACACGCTCTATCTCCGACTTGCAGGACTGAATGCAACATCTGGTGCCAAACCCCTCCACCTCTGGAAATTTATTTCTCTTACACTAGAAAACTGTCACTATTGTTTTTATATGACATGTATCGACTCATGTCTTGCACAGGTAAAAGAAGAAAGAGTAATGCAGTGAAGATTGTGCTACCAGTTTTAGGAAGCAGTGTTATAGTGCTCATATGCATTTCGTTGGCATGGTTCAAATTCAAAGGTACGCTTAGTGTTTTTCCACTACAAAGGTAGTTCACGTTTGCTTCCTAAGTTTCGCGCTTACTATTGTAATGTACGTTTGGCATACAAATATTGACATCCACGCATAAAACTAGAGCGAATAACGTCCTCCTCTAAGCCTAGCGCTGTTTTTAACCTTGGACTCAAGTGTAAGATTGAAAAAGTACAAGTGTATGCTAGAGAAACCTACTCAACATGGAGATGGTTCAGAAAACAAGTGTGATGGTGGCCACAATATTATGGACTTGAAAATTGACGTGTTTAATCAAGGGAGCATTTATGTTTCTTCTAACATGTGTAATTTATCTTATATGTCAAGCGATGAGCATATTGTTAACTCGATGGTTTCCACAAGGAGAGAAGTAGACCATAGATTATTTTCTCTAAATTTTCTTAGTTCATAACAGATATAATAGACTGACACAACTGAATTTAGGGGTAAAGCAACTTGTTTTTTCTATGTCTATCATAAACATTTTTGAGGTGAAATTGTTATACATTCTGAATGCAGGCAAGAAAAAAACTGGGAGAAACCACAAGAATGTATTGCTGGATCCAATGAGTACCTCACATGAACTTGGTGAAGTACACCCTGAACACAATCATGAATTCCCATTTGTAACATTTGAGGAAATTGCACTAGCAACACACAATTTCTCTGAAACATGTGTGATAGGACAAGGAGGCTTTGGCAAAGTTTTCAAGGTAACACACTTGGTAATAATCGATCATTCGTTCTATAATCAAGAGATTTGAAAGCTAATCTAATCGACAGCTAGGTTTTACCTTTAAATTCTACAGGGATTGTTAGGAGATCAAGAAGTTGCCGTCAAGAGGCTGAGTAGGGATTCTAAACAAGGAACAAAGGAGTTCAAGAATGAAGTAATTCTAATTGCCAAATTGCAGCATAGGAACTTGGTTCAACTGCTCGGGTGTTGTGCGGAGGGAGATGAAAAACTTCTAATTTATGAGTATCTACCAAACAAGAGCTTAGATGCCACCCTTTTCGGTACATATTATAAAAACACACCATGATTCCCTAAAAACTACTCAAAAAATCATGCTCACCTTTCCTTCTGTATACAGATGATTCAAGAAAAATGTTGCTAGATTGGGAAACACGGTTTAGTATAATCAAAGGAGTTGCAAGGGGACTTCTTTACCTACACCGAGATTCAAGATTAACCATAATTCATAGAGATCTTAAAGTTGGAAATGTTTTGCTAGATGCAGAGATGAAACCAAAGATAGCAGATTTTGGAATGACAAGGATCTTTGGAGATAACCAACAAAATGCAAATACCCAACATATTGTGGGAACATAGTGAGTATCCTTTGAAACATCATTTAAATTTTGAATCAATTGTGCTCTAATACATTAATTTTTGAAATCAAAATAATCAAGCAGTGGTTACATGGCTCCTGAGTACGCAATGGAAGGTGTCTTCTCTACCAAGACTGATGTCTATAGCTTCGGTGTGGTGCTATTGGAGGTTGTAACCGGCATTAGGAGGAACTCCAACAGTCAAACGATGGGCTTCCCCAGCCTCATACTCTATGTGAGTATCTACACAAGAGTTCTCTCAAGTTCTATTTTCATCAACAAACGAAACAAAAATAATACGGTGTTCTTGGTTATTTCAGTCTTGGAATATGTGGAAGGAAGGGGAGACAGAGAAACTGCCAGACTCGTCGATCAAGGACACTTGTTCACTAGACGAAGTTTTGCTTTGCATCCATGTAGCGCTATTGTGTGTCCAAGACAACCTGGATGATAGGCCCCTCATGTCATCAGTTGTCTTCGTCCTAGAGAACGGAAGCACCACACTTCCAGCCCCAGATCGCCCTGCATACTTTGTGCGACGGAGCGTTGAAGCGGTGCAAATTGGAGATGATATTCAGACTTCCGTGAACAGTGTTACTCTTACCGAGATAGAGGGGAGATGATATTCCGACTTCATGTTTTTTTTTTGCGGGAAGACTTCATGTGTTGTTTGAAAGCCGCTATCTCTGGTTGTCTTTTGTTTTATGTTCCTTCTTTTTTCTTCATGACAGCCTCGGTTTGGAAAAGAAAGGAAGATATCAAGGTGCACACAAAAATTTCTTGAAAAAACAAGTCGATGAAAGTGAAATCACAATAGACACAAGTGATGGAGCAGGTGGTGGTGTACTTGTCACCCGTTGTTGCAATGGGTTTTCTGCGACATCGATCCACCCCGTGTACGTAAGATGAGTATGTTGACTGTCGTGGAGTGCATGCATTCATAGGAAGCTCTGAAGTCTAAACCGCAAGTCATTGGCATCAGCATCGGCATCGGCATCGCCATCTGGTGAATTTTCATCCAAGCATTGTGGGCGACTCTCTGTGACTACAAGGTGATTTAATCTGGTCAGATCTATGAATGGTTTCTGAAAGAGAACGTAAAAAAATGATGAATCACCAGATTTACGCCGGGATATACAAGCTATATATATAACCTATACTTTGTTGTGTGCATCAACTCGTGCAAAGGCCGGGAGTATACGCACCCTCCTTTTGCGAAGAAGATACTCCCTGCAGACTGCAGTCCATATTAATTGAGGCAAACTTTAATCAAAGGGAGTGTTGTTTCTCGTGGGAACATTGTGAGCAAGAGAATATATATTCAGCGTCGTTCCAAGCGGGGGCTTTTCAATCACCTGCCACCCTCGTGTGTCGCAAGCTCGTGCCAAAAGCCAGAAATCAACTGCAGTTGTTCACTCAGCGCGTCAGCGGACATGTGCGCCCGCACTACGCCAGCACCCCAAAAAATGTCGGACCGGACCGTCGCTCTCGGCGACCGTGGATGTGCTGAAACTAGCCAATAGGGCACTCGTGTGGAGCTCGACAAGGACTTGAGAAGAAATGTCAGGGTGTTGGCTAGCCAGCTAGTGTTGGAAATATGAGCAATTTATCAAATGATTTTATTAATAGAAATACTAGATAATACATGACTAATATAGTAGAGATAAAACAAGTCATGCGTTCTGACAGAGAGAAGGTAAATAGTTTCTGCATATATGAACCGTAGCCTATTATATCTAAAGCAGACAGTATAGCAAGTAGCATATATGAAGTAGAACCTATCATGTGTAGAGACAAGGACTAGAATAAGGAACTGCAGCAGAACCTTTAGTACGAAAGACAAGAACACGTACGGGACAGTAGCAGGAGAAGCGCTGGACTTGGGGTCGGTGTCCTCGCCTGCATGTCGTCGAGGAGGTCGTGGACGTCGGGGAAGAAGTCGTCGTCAGGGAAGTAGTCGTCGGCGACCGGATCGTCCGTGATGAAGCAGCCAGTAATCGCGCTGAGCGCTCCCCAAAAATCTTATCACCCTTCTCCCGCACAGGACTCAAAAGGTGCGGTTTCGGAGGTCTACTATCCCGACTTGCGGTGCACGCCGCAAGACGGGATCAGGAAGAACGTAGCAGCAGCGCAGTGGTCGGAACTTTGTGGCGAGAGGAAGAGGAGTTTCTGTTGTGTCTCTCTGGAGAGGAGCGACCTATCTTATATAGGCACAGGAGAAGGACGCGAAGAGGCTGCGGCAGGAGGTGAAGCAACGAAGGGAGACGAAGCGAACAGGCAGCGACCGAAGAGGCGCATCATTCGAATTCAGTGTCCACTACAGAAAATGTTTCAACTCCCACATGACTTTTCGTATACCCGTCGTGCATGGTAAAAATTTAGATATCGGCTCGGCTCATTCACGCAACCCGCGGCGCGTCGTGACAAGGCGTGGCGTGGCGAAGCGGGCGGCGGAGCGCGCGTGGATATCCCTCTTGTACTCATGCTCGTACAAGTGGGGAAAGAACCTCCCTTATAAGGAGGTCCAACTCCCACTAAACTAGCAATGTGAGACTAAACTTTAGTAGTATCCCTTGCCTTGCACAAATGGGCTAAGTGGACCTGTAGGATTTATTAGGAATTTCTGAAATAGTTATTGGGCTGCCCAAAATAGACTAAATTCCAGCCATCCCCCATTAGATCCTAGAGGCACACAGAAATTTGCCTTTGATTACAAAACACTATTTTATATACCAGTACTGCAGTGGAGACTGTTAAGTTGAACTTCCACCTAGAACTCTATGCTACACTAGTAAGCAACTTGAACAGTGGATTAGGCCTTGAACTGCAAGTTTTCTGCGAATCTAGCTTCACATAAAGCCTTGACCGATACGTGGCTACCGTGGATCTTCCTCGCGGGTGGAGCTTATGCGTCATACTCCGTGACCTTTCATGAGTTTACTAGAGAGAACCCTACTCTCATAGATTGCGACGTTTGACAATCAGACTCATATAGGTGTGTTCTTCAAAAGATGTTCTGCAGGATAACATCTCTGCTTAAATAAGCCACTTAGAACACATTAAGATATACATCAACCTGCCATGCAGATTAGGAGAGTACTGCATCTTTATGGAGTGGTATTTTAACATAGTAAGGATACTCTCCTCTCAGTTGACCAATAGCTTGTCTTCCACATCTAATTCACGGGATCTCCGATCACAAAGAATAGGTTACCACTGTGAACAACTCATATTGTGGGTCTCATACCCATCTCACTCGATGAATTATCTATCACATTACGTGATAGACCCTTGGTAAAAGGATCTGCCACATTTTTAGCCATTTGGATATAATCCAACACAATAACTCCGGAGTTTTTCATTTTCCTGACAGACTTTAACCTTCTCTGAACGTGTCTTGATGACTTCATGTTATCCTTTGAGTTGCTCACTTTCGTGATCACAGTTTGATTGTCGCAGTTCATAAGGACACTCGGTACAGGTTTCTCAACAACCGGCAAGTCATTCAAGAGCCGGCGAAGCCAATCTACTTCAACCGTAGTTGTATCTAGTGTTGTGAGTTCTGCTTCCATTGTTGACCTCGCTAAGATGGTCTGCTTGCAAGACTTCCAAGAAACAGTGCCACCTCCATGAGTGAATACATAACCGCTCATGGCCTTTATCTCATCAGCATCTGAGATCCAGTTTGAGTCACTATACCCTTCAAGCACCTTTGGATGTCCGGTGTAGTGAATTCCATAATTTACAGTGCCTTTCAAATAACGCAAAACTCTTTCTAAAGCTTTCCAATGCACATCTTCTGGTTTTGAAACAAACCGACTCAATTTGCTAACAGCAAAAGAGATGTCAGGTCTTGTAGCACTGGCTAAGTACATAAGCGAGCCAATAATCTGAGAATACTTCAATTGGTCTCTAGCAATTCTTCGATTCTTTCAAAGAAACACACTAGCATTATATGGTGTTGGAGAGGACTTGCAGTCACTATAGCCAAAGCGACTCAAGATCTTTTCCACATAGTGAGATTGAAGCAATGTAATCCCATCATCATCGTCTCTCAATAACTTGATGTTCAGAATGACATCAGCCATTCCTAAATCCATCATCTCAAAACAACGAGATAGGAAATCCTTGACCTCCTTAATAACATTCAGATTGGTTCCGAAAATCAGTATGTCATCAACATACAAGCACAGGATAACTCCCTCGCCCCCACCATGGCGATAGTACACACATTTGTCAGCTTCATTCACAACAAAGCCTGCAGCTGTTAAAGTTCTTTCAAACTTCTCATGCCACTATTTGGGTGCTTGCTT
>NW_024116853.1:0-62422 GCF_003073215.2 Triticum urartu
CAACAAGTTGACGCCGAAGTGGGAAGGCCCTTACCGGGTGAAACGAGTCACAAGGCCTGGCGCTGTCCGCCTTGAGACCGAAGATGGCTTTCCAGTGAGCAACTCCTGGAACATCGAGCATCTTCGTAAGTTTTACCCGTAAGGCGCGGTTGTCGAACCCCGTCCGGCAACCACCTTTCTGTACGAGTCTTGCCGTTGTTGCATGTAAACCTCTGTACAGAGCCAGGCGCAGACCCTGAGCACCAGAAAATGAAGCGCTGCATACCCCGGGGGCTATAGCATGCATGCTAGATTGAGTCTGAGTCTCGTCCTTGGTTAGGGTCGATAGTCCCTAACAGCGGCTAACCCCTAGCTTAGAGGTCGAGTGTCCGTCCCTTTGCTTTTCCTTCGTTCGCAGGGCTCGCACGTCCTGGCCAGACCACCTGGAGACGAAAAGGAGAAGAAGGGCGCGCCGGCACCTGGGCCCCGGCAAGAACGCCGGGGGCTGCGAATGCCAAGATGTCACCCCCGGTAAGCCAGAGTTGCCGGGGGCTGCGATATCAGATAAGTTTTCATCCCTCTTCATGCATCCTCTTATGGACTGGGGAGTGTGAAACCGCGTTTCTTCTCATAAACTGCCGTGCTCCCCCGACTCTAGGCCCTGGAGCGCATTCCCGGGGCCAAGTTTGGTCGTTGCCGCGGCAGCAAAGGGATGAAACGACGGGGCCGCACCCACCTCGTTCCCGCCTCCGTCAAAGGCGTGAGAGCGGTCGAAGCGACGTGGGAAGGCGGCAGGGCCTGTTGCCGGGGACGTCTGTCCGAGAGACACCAAGGATCTGTTCCTTGGCGTGGGTTCAACCCGCGAGGCAAATAACCCGGCAAACTTCCCCTTTTCATTAAAAAACATCCCATACAGGTACAGTCCATAGAGGATGAAAAACATGAAAGAGAGGATTACAAGTTTTAGATACAGCTAAGGCCCGAAGGCTTACAATTAAAAAGATAAGGTGCCCGTAATCCCTTTCCTGTCCCTCTCTTCAGGAGGTAGAACAAGCAGGCGAAAAGGGGAAAGGGGCGCCAAGGCGAGCTACAGGTGCCAGAAGACACCAAGAGAACATCCCGGGGGCCGGACGGTGATGGCGACGACGGGAGAAGGGTGCGAAGGAGGGGCGGCAGGACGTCAGCACGCTGTCGAGGGCACCACGCCCTCGTACTCCGACCTGACGGCCTTGTCGCCAGCCCTCTCCCCCTTCCGCGACCTCCCTACGCCAGCCGCCCAAGGAGACGCCCCCGGGGAGTTCAAGAAGCCGGCGCCGCGGATGATAGGGTCGCCGGTGCCGCACGAGACGGCGCCCGACACCTAGTCGGAGCCGCCATCCTGCCGCCCGCCACCCTCACCATCACTGCCGCTCTCCTCCTCATCACTCTCGCTCGAGGAGGAGCCTTCGCTATCGGAGGAGCTGTCCATGCAGCACTTCGCCCGGGTGTCGAAGCATCCGAAGACCTTGACGGAGAGGAGATCGCCCTCCACCAGCTTAAAATGGAGGGTGAGTCCCCCCGTCAAGCTGTGGATGCGGGCGAACGTCTTCCACCCTCGATCGAGATACATCACACTAGGGGCTGGGAACACCACGCGGACTCGCGTGCCGCTGATCCCACAGCCCCTCAATCTCAGAGTTTCGGGCGGGTCCGACTCCATCGCGCTCGCGAACGGAGCTGGAAGCCGGAGGCGACGACGAGGCGCCCCACGCAGCTTGACGAAGAACTCGCAAGGGTTGTCCCCTATATGGACCGCCGCGGGGGGAGGAGCCGCCGGCGGGGGCGAAGCTGGCGCGTCGCCCCGTCCGCCTCTTCCCCGAGCGCCTCGACCTCGTCCACGACCTCGCCCCCTCCCTCTTCCCCTTATGGCTGGCTCTGCCACCACGAGCGAGGAAAAGGGGAGGGTGCGCTGTCTGGCGGCGACCCTCGCCGCCACCGATGAAGGCCTAGGATTCCCTTTCTCCATGGCGAATGAGAGAAAGGGGAGCAGAAGATGAAGAAAGGAGGAGACGGGAGAGTGCAGGCTTCGGTGCTCCCTTCCCGCTCCTTATAAAGGAGCGAAGTGGGAGCCCAGCCGCCCCGCTCAGCGAATCAAGGCACAGGAAGAGTAGGGAGGCGGGCCGACCCGCCCCCTTTGCTCGCAACGGCCCAGGTTCCCGCTCCCGCCGTCCGCGATCCCAAGTGCATGGGAGCCGCGTGGCGGAGATGCAGAACTGAGGCGACGGATGGGGCAGCCTCGCCCTACCCCGTGATCTCGGGGAGTGGGCGCTTTGGAAACCGCGCACCGGCCCCGTCCAGTAAATGCGCCACGCCCCCACGCCTACCTCCGTTTGGAGAAGAGGGCGTGGGTCATTCCCCTTCATCATGGCTTGACGCATGCTCGCGGGGCTCAGCCCCACGCGCGCGCGCCACTCGCGTCACCCACGACGCCGCGTTTGACGCACGCTGTTCCGAGCGTGCGCGATGGAAGCGGAGAGACATGCGGCGTGACCTAGGCCGCGTGTGCCCGTGCACCATTTTGGGCCTGGCCCAACAGCGCTCGGCACCGTGTCTGGCCCAGGCCCGGGGGCTCCTGTCGGTGTACTAAAGTAGGGGTACCTTTAGTACCCCGAACTTGTGCACGGGCAGTCGCAGCGTCCCACGGCAAGGCCTGCCAGGTCACCGCCAAGATCCTCCGTGGTCCCTTTGAAGACCATTCAAGAACAAAGTACTCAAGACAAGACCCCGGCAAGAGGAGCTTGCCGGGAAGAAGGCAAGGCCCCGGCAAGAGGAGCTTGCCGGGAAGGCCATCAGAAGCGTCCCAAGGCCCCGGCAAGAGGCACTTGCCAGGATGGCCATCCAAGGCATTCCAAGGAACTTGCCGTGGAGCGCTACGCGCCCCGACAAGGCCCGGTGAGCGACAAGCTCCCGGAAGCGACAAGATGACGGCCGCGGCAAGGCGCTTGCCACGGCAAGCCCCCACTCCACGCCCGCGCTCCAGCACATCCACCCACGTGTCGCTCCGGGGCCCCTCCCGAGCATACGTGGCAGGAGGCTGTGCAGCTAGGGGCGTGCGGTGGCACGCAGGCGCTGACAAGACAACCATCATGGCAAGACGGTGGCATCCCTAGCGGTCCCTTTCGGTGCTGTCTAGGCGACACAGACGGGCATTTAATGCCCTTGTCCCCTGCCGTCAGGGTTAGGTATGATAACACTGTAGCAGCTAGCTGTGCCTACTACAGCACCTAGCTGTGCCTATCCACGGCACCTTTCCCACTTTTGCCCTCCGTTGCCCTATGTCGGTAACCCCTTGAGCATATAAAAGGAGGCCCGGGGCAACGTAGATGGGGGTCAGCCACCTCGAGAGCTCTCGCGAGGTTCAGCAATTCCACACACCCACGCTCATTCCCGAGCTAGAAATCAATACCAATCCACAAAGCAGGAGTAGGGTTTTACGCAACCGTGCGGCCCGAACCTGGGTAAATCACTTGCGTGCTTCGCCTCGATCTGCTCTTTGCGCGACCTTCGCCCCCCGCCGAACCAAAAAGGGACCCGGTCCGCCGGTCCCATAGGTGCCCGTGGATCAGAAACCCCGGCAAAATTAGAAGGAATTTTCAAACATATTTGTCTCACGGCATGGACACATGCATATGTATGCATGGAGTGACATGGAATTTTATTTCCAAAAATTAAAAAAAACTATCAGAAACACATGAATCCTTGCTTGATGTAATGTCATGCCGCCAAGATAACGTGGTTAAAAAATTGGCATGTTTGACGAAAGTTTGGACACACACCCCTCGCAAACCGGAGCAACTCACTAGAAGGCTCTTGGTTCCGAGAGGGAACAATACATGTTTGATGATGAACGGGAGATAGCTTCCTCTTACGGCCTACAATTTTTTCTACGTTTAACATACACTACTACAACTGTAATGTGAAATTTTGGAAAATACTAGGGGTCGTTTGACCTTTTAAAGACATTTAAATGATTTTCTAGCCATTTAATGACCGTAATTCAAATTTTAACATCTACATGCAATGACTCACCATAATGGTGTGAAAAATCATATTTGTGTATTTGGGCGCAAGTTAATTCCATGTGCAATAAAGTAGAATGACTTTTCAAACATATTTGTCTCAGGACATGGACACATGCATATGTATGCATGGAGTGACATGGCATTTTAATTCCAAAAAATTAAAAAAAATCTGAAACACATGAAACCTTGGTTGATGTAATGTCATGCCACCAAGATGATGTGGTAAAAAATTGGCATGTTTGACGAAAGTTTGGACACACACCCCTCACAAACCGGAGCAACTCACTAGATGGCTCGTGGTTCCGAGAGGGAACAATGCATGTTCGATGACGAATGGGAGATAGCTTCTTGTTGCGGCCTTCAATTTTTTCTACGTTTGTAATGTGAAATTTTGGAAAATTCTAGGGTCATTTGACCTTTTAAAGTCATTTAAGGAATTTTCTAGCCATTTAATGACCGTAATTCAAATTTGAACTACATCTAGAGGCAACGACTAACTATAACGGTTTGAAAAATCATATTTGTGTGCTTGTGCGCAACTTAATTCCATGCGCACTAAATTAGAAGGAATTTCCAAACATATTTGTCTCACGACATGGACACGTGCATATGTTTGCATGGAGTGCCTTGGCATTTTAATTCCAAAAAATGAAACAAATATCAGAAACACATGAAACCTTGGTTGCTGTAATGTCATGCCAGCAAGATGATGTGGCAAAAAATTTGGCGTGTTTGACGAAAGTTTGAAGACACGCCCCTCACAAACCGGAGCAACTCACTAGAAGGCTCGTGGTTCCGAGAGGGAACAATGCATGTTTGATGACGATCGGGAGATAGCTTCCTCTTACGGCCTTCAATTTTTTCTACGTTTAACGTGTACTACTACAACTACAATGTGAAATTCTGGAAAATTCTAGGGGTCGTTTGACCTTTTAAAGACATTTAAGTGATTTGCTAACCATTTAATGACCGTAATTCATATTTGAACTACATCTACATGCAACGGCTAACCATAACAGTTTGAAAAATCATATTTGTGTACGTGTGTGTGAGTTCATTCTATGTTCGGTAAATTAGAAGGAATTTTCAAACATATTTGTCTTACAACATGGACACATGAATATGTATGCCTGGAGTGCCATGGCATTTTAATTCCAAAAAATTAAAAAAAAATATCAGAAACACATGAAACCTTGGTTGCTGTAATGTCATGCCACCAATTTGATGTGGTAAAAAATTTGGCATGTTTGACGAAAGTTTGGACACACACCCCTCACAAACTGGGGCAACTCACAAGAAGGCTCGTGGTTCCGAGAGGGAACAATGCATGTTTGATGACGAATGGGAGATAGCTTCCTGTTACGGCCTTCAATTTTTTCTACATTTAACATGCACTACTACAACTATAAAGTGAAATTTTGGAAAATTCTAGGGGTCATTTGACCTTTTAAAGAGATTTTAGTGAGTTTCTAGACATTTAATGACCGAAATTGAAATTTGAACTACATCTACATGCAATGGCTAACGATAGTGGTTCAAGAAAATCATATTTGTGTACTTGTGTGCGAGTTAATTCCATGTGCGGTAAATTAGAAGGAATTTTCAAACATATTTGTCTCACGACATGAACACATGGATATGTATGCCTGGAGTGCCATGGCATTTTAATTCCAAAAAATTAAAAAAATATCATAAACACATGAAACCTTGGTTGATGTAATGTAATGCCACCAAGATGATGTGGTAAAAAATTGGCATGTTTGACGAAAGTTTGGACACACACCCCTCAGAAACCAAAGCAACTCACTAGATGGCTCGTGGTTCCAACAGGGAACAATGCATGTTTGATGACGAATAAGAAATAGCATCCTCTTACGGCCTTCAATTTTTTTTCTACTTTTAACATGCACTACTACAACAGACATGTGAAATATTGGAAAATTCTAGGGGTCATTTGACCTTTAAAACACATTTAAGTGATTTTCTAACCATTTAATGATTGTAATTCAAATTTGAACTACATCTACAGGCAACGACTAACCATAACGGTTTGAAAAATCATATTTGCGTGCTTGTCCGTGACTTAATTCCATGTGCACTAAATTAGAAGGAATTTCCAAACATATTTGTCTCACGACATGGACACGTGCATATGCATGCATGGAGTGCCTGGGCATTCTAGTTCCAAAAAATTTAACCAATATTAGAAACACATGAAACCTTGGTTGATGTAATGTCATGCCAGCAAGATGATGTGGCAAAAAATTTGGCATGTTTGACGAAAGTTTGAAGACACGCCCCTCACAAACCGGAGCAACTCACTAGAAGGCTCGTGGTTCCGAGAGGGAACAATGCATGTTTGATGACGATCAGGAGATAGCTTCCTCTTACGACCTTCAGTTTTTTCTATGTTTAAAGTGTACTACTACAACTATAATGTGAAATTCTGGAAAATTCTAGGGGTCATTTGACCTTTTAAAGACATTTAAGTGATTTGCTAACCATTTAATGACCGTAATTCAAATTTGAACTACACCTACATGCAACGGCCAACCATAACAGTTTGAAAAATCATATTTGTGTACTTGTGTGTGAGTTAATTCCATGTGCAGTAAATTAGAAGGAATTTTCAAACATATTTGTCTTACGACATGGACACGTGCATATGTATGCCTAGAGTGCCATGGCATTTTAATTCCAAAAAATTTAAAAAATATCAGTAACACATGAAACCTTGGTTGATGTAATGTCATGCCACCTAGTTGATGTGGTAAAAAATTTGGCATGTTTGACGAAAGTTTGGGCACACACCCCTCACAAACCGGAGCAACTCACTAGAAGGCTCTTGGTCACGAGAGGGAACAATGCATGTTTGATGAAGAACGGGAGATAGCTTCCTCTTACGGCCTTCAATTTTTTCTACGTTTAATGTGCACTACTACAACTGTAATGTGAAATTTTGGAAAATACTAGGGGTCATTTGACCTTTTAAAGACATTTCAATGATTTTGTAGCCAATT
Organism: Triticum urartu; assembly: GCF_003073215.2. Taxonomy (NCBI): domain Eukaryota; kingdom Viridiplantae; phylum Streptophyta; class Magnoliopsida; order Poales; family Poaceae; genus Triticum; species Triticum urartu. The sequence continues at coordinate 7,061 of NW_024116853.1, forward strand.
AATGACCGTAATTCAAATTTGAACTACATCTACATGGAATGGCTAACCATAGCGGTGTGAAAAATCATATTTGTGTACTTGTGCACGAGTTAATTCCATGTGCAATAAAATAGAAGGAATTTTCAAACATATTTGTCTCACAACATGGACACATGCATATGTATGCCTTGAGTGGCATGGCATTTTAATTCCAAAAAATTAAAAAAAACCAGAAACACATGAAACCATGGTTGATGTAATGTCAAGCCACCAAGGTGATGTGGTAAAAAAATTGGCATGTTTGACGAAAGTTTGGACACACACCCCTCACAAATCGGAGCAGCTCACTAGAAGGCTCGTGGTTCCGAGAGGGAACAACGCATGTTCGATGACGAATGGGAGATAGCTTCCTGTTGTGGCCTTAAATGATTTTTTAGACATTTAATGACCGTAATTCAAATTTGAACTACATCTACATGCAACGGCTAACCATAATGGTTTGAAAAATCATATTTGTGTACTTGTGTGCGAGTTAATTTCATGTGCAGTAAATTAGAAGGAATTTTCAAACATATTTGTCTCACGACATAAACACATGCATATGTATGCCTGAAGTGCCATGGCATTTTAATTCCAAAAAATTAAAAAAATATCATAAACACATGAAACCTTGGTTGATGTAATGTAATGCCACCAAGATGATGTGGTAAAAAAATTGGCATGTTTGACGAAAGTTTGGACACACACCCCTCACAAACCAAAGCAACTCACTAGATGGCTCGTGGTTCCAACAGGGAACAATGCATGTTTGATGACGAATAGGAAATAGCTTCCTCTTACGGCCTTCATTTTTTTCTACTTTTAACGTGCACTACTACAACAGACATGTGAAATTTTGGAAAATTCTAGGGGTCATTTGACCTTTTAAACACATTTAAGTGATTTTCTAACCATTCAATGATCGTAATTCAAATTTGAACTACATCTACAGGCAACGACTAACCATAATGGTTTGAAAAATCATATTTGTGTGCTTGTGCGTGACTTAATTCCATGTGCACTAAATTAGAAGGAATTTCCAAACATATTTGTCTCACGACATGGACACGTGCATATGTATGCATGGAGTGCCTTGGCATTCTAGTTCCACAAAATTTAACAAATATCAGAAACACATGAAACCTTGGTTGATGTATTGTCATGCCAGCAAGATGATTTGGCAAAAAATTTGGCATGTTTGACGAAAGTTTGAAGACACGCCCCTCACAAACTGGAGCAACTCACTAGAAGGCTCGTGGTTCCGAGAGGGAACAATGCATGTTTGATGACGATCGGGAGATAGCTTCCTGTTACGGCCTTCAATTTTTTCTACATTTAACATGCACTACTACAACTATAAAGTGAAATTTTGGAAAATTATAGGGGTCATTTGACCTTTTAAAGACATTTTAGTGAGTTTCTAGACATTTAATGACCGAAATTGAAATTTGAACTACATCTACATGCAATGGCTAACGATAGTGGTTCAAGAAAATCAAATTTGTGTACTTGTGTGTGAGTTAATTCCATGTGTAGTAAATTAGAATTAATTTTCAAACATATTTGTCTTACAACATGGACACATGCATATGTATGCCTAGAGTGCCATGGCATTTTAATTCCAAAAAATTAAAAAAATATCAGAAACACATGAAACCTTGGTTGCTGGAATGTCATGCCACCAAGTTGATGTGGTAAAAAAATTTGGCATATTTGACAAAAGTTTTGACACACACCCCTCACAAACTAGACCAACTCACAAGAAGGCTCGTGGTTCCGAGAGGGAACAATGCATGTTTGATGACGATCGGGAGATAGCTTCCTCTTACGGCCTTCAATTTTTTTCTACGTTTAACTTGCACTACTACAACTCTAATGTGAAGTTTTGGAAAATTCTAGGGGTCATTTGACCTTTTATAGACATTTAAATGATATTCTAGACATTTAATGACCGTAATTCAAATTTGAACTACATCTACATGCAACGGCTAACCATAACGGTTTGAAAAATCATATTTGTGTACTTGTGTATGAGTTAATTCCATGTGCAGTAAATTAGAAGGAATTTTCAAACATATTTGTGTCACGACATGGACACATGCATATGTATGCATGGAGTGACATGGCATTTTATTTCCAAAATATTTAAAAAAATTAAGAAACACATGAAACCTTGCTTGATGTAATGTCATGCCACCAAGATGATGTGGTAAAAAATTTGGCATGTTTGACGCAAGTTTGGACATACACCCCTCACAAACCGGAGCAACTCACTAGAAGGCTCTTAGTTCCGAGAGGGAACAATACATGTTTGATGACGAACGGGAGATAGCTTCCTCTTACGACCTTCAAATTTTTTATATTTAACATGCACTACTACAACTGTAATGTTAAATTTTGGTAAATTCTAGGGTTCATTGTCGGATTACGGGTTCCGGTAAAACCCTTATGGTTCGAACACCGGGGTGCGCACAAAGATCTCTCTCCCCCTAGCTCATACTCTTGCAACGATCTCAATGCCTAGCTCGACGAACCCAAGGAACAAGGGACACAAGATTATATACTGGTTCAGGCCACCGTTGTGGTGTAATACCCTACTCCAGTGTAGTGTGGTGGATTGCCTTGTAGGCTGGGGATGAGCAAGTACAAGGGAAGAACAGCCTCCTGAGGAGATGTGGTCTTGAGCTCGATGAGCTTGTGCGTGTGTAGAAGGTCTGGTTCCTCTCCAGATCTGATGCGGTTCCATCCCCCTCTATGGTGGTGGCTGGTCCTATTTATAGAGGTCCGGGTCCTCTTCCCAAATATTAGGCGGGAAGGGATCCCACAACGGCCAATTAAAAGGGGGGCAACTAGTACAAGTTATCGTGACAAAAGGTGGTCTTCGCCTACCAAACGCTCTGGTGGTGACGCTATAATGGGCTCCGTGATGACCTTCGTCCTGCCGTCCTGCTGGTCTTTGTCTTGTTGCATCGATATGGAAACCTTTGCCTGATGCCTCTGGATTCCTCGCCCGTGCTTGCCTCTTTTGCACCAAACAGGCAATTGTTACTCTACGCCCGCTGGCACCCGCCTGGCTTTGGTCGTCATGGCTCACGTCATGGAAACCTCACGAGGTGCCCCTTGCCTTGACCTCTACGCTCCTCGTGCGCCAGCCAAGTGAGGCCGCCCATGAGGAGGTCTTGTGTCGTCCGCCTCGCGAGGCTTGGCCCCGCATGAGTGTCTTGAGTGTTTGCTGATCAAGATGGGCCGTACCAGGCCGCTAGTGGAGCCACGCCCTGGGCTGTAGGTAGGCAAGTCTGGGTACCCCCGTTCCCAGAACACCGACAGTAGCCCCCGGGCCCAAGGTGCGCTCGTACGTAGCTTCGCGGCGAAGCCAAGGGGCAAGTGCGGAGCGCCACAGGCCCCAATTGCCCGTGGCCTTGATTGACGCATGGCGAATGATGGGAAATGGGCACCTCCACTTTCCCATGCAGCCTCGATTTCTGCTTGGCTAGGGAACCACCATCGTCTTTGTAGCTCCACCTGCTTTACAGGCAGCACTCTCTGCTGCTCCCTCATCTTCTAGAAAGCAGCAGATCTCTTCCCCCAGTCCAATCTGACACCAACTCCCCCCGCCACCATGGCACCAAGCCGGAAGAAGAAGGGAAAGAAGGAGTCCCGTACCTCGGACCCCACGATGCCCGCCTTCGAGTCCGCCATCAAGCAGTCGGTGGTGCTCAACCAAGAGGCGATGGGCAAGGTGCGCCCGGCGCTTGCCGCCAATTTCAATGAGTGGGGGCGACGATGGCCTGGCCTGCTTCCCGCGCCGAAGTTGACAGGACAGACACCGAGGTCCCCATCCATCCTCACGCCCTCTGGGAAGGCTCGACTCCCCGCTTCTCCAATTTGTTCAATGCGGTGCTCTTGCACTACCAGATCAACGCGCTGCATCTCGATACCCAATCCATCATCCTCCTTGTTGTCTTTGCCTTCGTCTGCGAAGCCATGCTGGGCATTGCCCTTTCCGTCGCCCTGCTTCGCCACTTCTTCTCGCTGCACCTGACAGATCCTCTCAAGCGCTCAGGGTGTGTATCCCTCCAGGCCGTTGCGGTGATGGCTGGCTCGGGGATTGACTTCAAGCTCTCGCAGGTCATCGGAGGCTTCAGGAAGAGGTGGGTGTTCGTGGATGTTGGCATGTGCAGCCCCCTGCTGCTGCTCCCCTGGATTCCAGCTGCTCTAAGCTCCGGTTGGGGGCATGCAAAGCTCACCGATCGGTGGCTCGCCCGTGTCTGGCTCCGGCTTGCCAGGCTGAAGGACCTCGGAGTGACAGCGCCCATGGTGGCTACGAGGACCGCATGAGGCTTTAGGTGCCGACCCTTCCTATTGAGGCGCAGCGCATGGTGCTTGAGCTCCTGACTGGCAACCCGACGCCAGCTGACCTGCCGAAGGAGGGCTGCCTCCTGTATTGCTGCTCAAACAAAGTTGAGTTCGTGAAGCAGATGCCCCTTGTCGATGAATGGGGACTACGCCCAGTTGGCCTTGAAGGGCCTCGCGAGAGCTCTGTCTTTGTGGCCCCCCTACCTGCCGCGAGCGCGATGCCCGCCCCAGGAGCGGGCGCAGGGGGGCGGTCGCTGCCGAGCGATGGTGACGCTGCTGCTGAGGAGCCGACACCACTCGGGGCTCTTGAGGTGCCATCCCACAGGACCCTGGAGAGCTGTCCTGAGGAAGCGGCCTGGGGGACGACGCAGTCCGACGCTCCGGAGGCCGGGGCCCCCGAGGCCCCGGTGAACCACCATGAGGCGAGTACCAAGGTCTCCACACAGTCGAGCACCCCTGAGGTCGCCTCCTCACGAGTCACACCATCCGCGCCCGGGTTTGGTGACCGCGCACAGGGTTTCGGCTGGCTCTGACCAAACTCTGCGGCGCTCCCCGAGAGGAGCAGGTCTGCAAGCTGCAGTGGTGATGCCTTTCGGCCATTGAAGCAGAGGAAGTACATTGCTATTGACGAGTGAGTACCTTATCTTTGTAATTTCTCGAGTACCGCTTCCCCTCCTGACTGTGGTTTCTCAGGGTCCCTTCTGCTAAGGCGACGACGTCTCCCGAGAAGCAACCTCCTCCTGCTTCGAGTCCTCTGCTAACATTCAGCGCCCCAAACCAGCCTGCCGTAATTGGTGCGGGGTCGGCCGGAGAGGCAAGCACGCCGGCCTGCGTCTGGACCTTGCGTTCTTGCCGTGCGTCCTTCTCGGCCTTGCCTAGGATGCGGGAAGTGTGCCAAGGGCTCCTCCTCTGGTTATTGACCACGACTGGGTGGCCTTGACTCTGGCCTCCCCTTTGGTTAACGAGCCTCCGCCCCTCCAGGCCCCCGTCGGGGCTCGAAGGGTGACTCGGAAGGCGCCGGCCTCCATCCCCCTGTTGGCAGGAGGCGTGCCACCTCAAAACTCTTCAATGACACCCGACCTGGAAGAAGGACCTGATCATGCATTCGAGCTTACGTGCAATCGGGGTGCTGTCCATCACGAGCCTTGCCGGAAAGCGATGGGTGCGCTGAGCCAGCTTGGGGAAGTGCTCGTGGACATCGACGCCCGCCTTGAAACTTAGGGTCTTCGGCTCATGGATGAATGGCGTCAATTGAAGGTGGCCATCAACCTCAGGAGCTCCAGCGTGAGCACGCCAATGTGAAAGCCGAGGCATCCCTCGCCACCTCGCGTGAGGCCAGCGCCAGAGCCTTGGAGAAGGCCAGCGAGGTAGACCACTACCGCGAGGTCACCGAGTAGCACAGGCAGGAGCTCTAGACCTTGAATGCCTCCCTGCAGCAGCAAGTGGAGGCGCATAGAGCTACATTGGTGTCGATGAAGGGGGCACCATCCGACGAGGAAGAGATCTTGAAGCGCGAGGAAGTGCTAATGCTGGAGGCCACAGAGCGTAGCCTCGAGCTTGAGCGGTTGGAGACGAGGGAGCGTCAGGTTGCTCGGGCGGAAGATGCCACCAGCGCGCACCTGGCCAGGATCCAAGAGGAAGTGGACCACAGGGTGGCAGAGGCTCGCGCTGATCTTTCCAATAGGTATGACCTGAAGTTGAACCTTGTGGAAGCCGAAGTTGAGGGCAGGTCCACCTCCCTCAGGTCAAGGTTGGCTGAGGCAGAGTAGCACGAGAAGGCCACTACAACTTCCTTGGTCTCTGTGCAGGCTGAGTTGGCCTTCGCCCATGCTGAGCTGCCCCTGCTTCGGTAGCGAGTTACGGTTCCTCAGTCACTCACGCAGCAGAGCAGGGAGGAGGCGATCCGCCGATAGACATTGCAGCGCGAGCATACCCCCATGCTCCGAGACCTCAGGACGAGGGCCATCCGGGCACTGGGCGCCATTTGCGATGAACACGCCCCTCATCCCCACGCAGAAGACTACGCCAGCCACCTCCGCATCTTCACTGATGTCGTGACGCGGCTGGAGGACCGGGCCGAGAGGGCTCGCGAGCTTGTGGACAAAAAGAGCCGAGGCCTCCTTGGGCGTGCATTCTGCCGCGTCTTCAGCCATCTTCAGAATGCCGACCCCAACTTCGACTTCGACGCCGCCATCGCCCTAGTGCCCGGAGCTATCCAGGACAACCTGGCGCACTGGGTGGATGATAACGTGGATGCTCTGGTCAGAGCTTTTGCTACTGATGATGATGCAGTGGTGGTCATGGCGGATGAAGGCGTCGTGGTCGATGATGGTGAAGACGATGCTGGCGTCGACGCCGGCAGGATGTCCGGGAGCGATTCGGAGGATGTTGCGAGCGACATGCCCGATTGAGATCGCGCTCCTTGTTTTGAACCTGCACACAAAAGCTTGGGTGTGGCCCCTGAAGTTGTAAGTGCATTTGGGGGGGGGTGCTCATGTAATCAGACTATTGTTTTACATGCTGAGCCAGACTCAAGGCGTGCTTTTGTGGGTTCTCTAGTTGCTCCGCGAGCTTGCTGTAGTAACTTACCTCGGTCTAGGCGGGCCTCGGCCTGGCCTTGTAGTTGCTGATGTGTAGTTCTCCCGAGGGAAGTCCTCCACGGGCTCGCGAGGTTTCGGGCTTCTGAGGATCCCGCTGGTCCTCCTGAGAGGGCCTTGCAAGAGGCAAGGCTTAGATCGCCGTGAGATGCGCGCGCATACCACGCCAAGCCCCCGCTCGTGAGGCGCTCGCAAGGGAGGGGCAGTAGGCACTGGCTCAAAGCAAGGCACAGACCCAAAAAACTCAAGAATCCAGCATGAACGAGAAAAGATGCCCCCCATGAATTGTCAATGAAAATAAGACTACGAGTTCAAATCCAAAAGACGGCAAATCAAGTTACAAAAAAGGGGTTGAAAGCAAATGGTCGCATCCGACACCTAGCTAGTCTTCTTGTCTTCTCACTAGCGCAGAGCCTACTGCTTTCGCTAGCCGTGAGCGTAGTCATTGGGGGACTGTGTCGACGGCCAGCACTGAGCATGGTGCTTCCACTAGGATGTGGGCGGGAGCTCCGGAGGGCCAAGGGCGGCTCTCCGGAGACTCTGGGGCATGTACAGCCCCACTGACTATTACGTGAGAGTGTCACGGGCGGAGACCTTCATAGGCGCGAGCCTTGCTTCATATCGTGAGATGAGGGCCCCGCCTTGCGCCACCCTCGACTACCGTTGGGGCTTCCGAAATCCAGGACGATGCCAAGGGGCAAAGGGGACGCTAGCAGCACCCTCGGTGACAACGGGCCCTCTGCCGGGGGGGGATCGTCGGCGCCTCCCCGGCAGAGGACCTACCTCAGGACGACACCTTGCCCCGCGCGACATGTGGGAGGGCCTTGCTCCGGACCCCTTCTGTGTAGCCCCGAGTATGCTGCCCCTGATTTGAGTGGGGCTCCCGCGCTGGCGTCGCCGTCCCCTGCTGTGGCCTGGTCCACCTGCGACCCATGGTTAGTGCAAGCCTTCTCCTGATATACCAGTGGTACCCTATGGTGGTGGTCGTTCGCAGGGTCGATGAGGATCCTGGGTGGCTCATGGAAGGCCTCAGCTTCCAGCATCTCTTCTTCCCAGCCCGGCTTGAGGAACGTGCAGGAGTCGTCCTCTGGCATGTAATCCTGATCCACCATGCGGGGCACATAGGCTTCCTGAGCTGCCTCTCCGGAACCCCCGCCGAGGCGCCATGTGCCCCATGCCGCTGAGCCCGATGTGCCTGCCTGGTGGTTGTATGGTGGCGCTCGATTGGCATGGTGAGGGGCAATGCCCGCACCTACGCCCCCGGGGGAGGCAAGGGCGCGATCGGGTGTCTGGCACCGCCAGTCGTGCTGACGCTGGCGATCCCTCCTGGTGCACCTGGGAGCACGTGGGCGCATCGAGGCCCGTCGTGTGACCTGGCCACAACCTGAGATGTAAGTAGGGAACAGAAAGGTGGCGTACTACTGGCTGCAGCATCCAAAAGCTCAGCGACGCGCTCCAGCAACGCGTCGCGGCCACTCTCCATCAGCCGGTGCCGCAGCAGCTCCCGCGCCACCACGAGCGCGGTTCACATGTTCGCTTGTTCCCGTCGGGTGGGTGGCGTCGTCGCTGCTACGTAGCTTGCGCATCTTGAGGCGGCCGCGCATGCCGCGGCGTGAGGATGGCGGATGTCGATCCGCGCTGCCCGCGCCCTCGGGCATTGGGCGACGCATGGGTCACCTGTAGAGTGGAGTTGAGCTCTTCTGGAGCAGATGGAGGTGCTCGAGCGGACCAGGCCGCCCAGCGGTCAGCCTGGGTCCTTGGATCGTCAGACATCGGAGACGCGAGGCGACAGCGGGTCGATCTTTGGGGAGGAAAACCTCGGCACACCCCTACTTGGTGCGCCAAATGTCGGATTATGGGTTCCAGCAAAACCCTTGAGGTTCGAACACTTGGGTGTGCATAAAGATCTCTCTTCCCCTAGCTGACACTCTCGCAACGATCTCAAAGCCTAGCTTGCCGAATCCGTGGAACAAGGGACACAAGAGTTTATGCTGGTTCGGGCCACCGTTGTGGTGTAATACCCTACTCTAGTGTGGTGTGGTGGATTTCCTTGCATGTTGGGGATGAACAAGTACAAGGGAAAACATCATCCTGAGGAGAGGTGTTCCTGAGCTCGATGAGCTTGTGCATGTGGGGATGGTCTGGTTCCTCTATAGATCTGATGAGGTTCCATCCCCCTTTATGGTGGTGGTTGGTGCTATTTATAGAGGCCCGGGTCCTCTTCCCAAATATTAGGCGGGAAGGGATCCCACAACGGCCAATTTGAAGGGGGAAAACTAGTACAAATTATCCTGACAAAAGGTGGTCTTCGCCTGCCAAAGGCTCTGGTGATGACCTCCGTCCTACCGTCCTGCTGGCCTGTGTCTCGTTGCACCGATGTGGAAACCTTTGCTAATACCTCGGGACTCCTCACCCTGCTTGCCTCTTTAGCACCAAAGAGGCAACTTGTACTCTGCGCCCGCTGGAGCCCGCCTGGCCTTGGTCGTCATGGCTCACTTCACGGAAACCTCACAAGGTGACCCTTGCCTCGATCTCTCCGCTCCTCGTGAGCTAGCCCAATGAGGCCGCCCCTAAGGAGGTATTGTGTCGTCCGCCTCGTGAGGCTTGGCCCCTCGCGAGGGTCTTGAGTGTTTACTGATGAAGATGGGCCGTACTAGGCCGCTGGTCGAGCCACACCCTGGGCCGCAGGCAGGTAAGTCTGGGTACCCCCGTTCCTAGAATGCAGACAATCATTTGACCTTTTAAAGCCATTTAGCTGATTTTCTAGCCGTTTAATGATCATAATTCCAATTTGAACTACATCTACATGCAACAGCTAACCATAATGGTTTGAAAAATCATATTTGTGTACTTCTGCGCGAGTTAATTCCATGTGTAGTAAATTAGAAGGAATTTTGAAACATATTTGTCTCATGACATGGACACATGCATATGTATGCATGGAGTGAGATGGCATTTTAATTCCAAAAAATTAAAAAAAATCAGAAACACATGAAACCTTGGTTGATGTAATTTCATGCCACCAAGATGATGTGGTAAAAAAATTGGCATGTTCGCCGAACATTTTGACACACACCACTCACAAACCGGAGCAACTCACTAGAAGGCTCGTGGTTCTGAGAGGGAACAATGCATGTTATATAATGAACGGGAAATACCTTCCTCTTATGGCCTACAATTTTTACTACGTTTAACGTGCACTACTACAACTGTAATGTGAAATTTTGGAAAATTCTAGGTGTCATTTAACCTTTTAAAGACATTTAATTGATTTTCTAGCCATTTAATGATCGTAATTCAAATTTGAACTACATCTACATGCAACGGCTATCCATAACAGTTTGAAAAATCATATTTGTGTACATGTGTGTGAGTTAATTCCATGTGCAGTAAACTAGAAGGAATTTTCAAACATATTTGTCTGACGACATGGACACATGCATATGTATGCATCGAGTGCCATGGCATTTTAATTCCAAAAAATTATAATAATATCAGAAACACATGAAACCTTGGTTGATGTAATGTCATGCCACCAAGATGATGTATTAAAAAATTTGGCATGTTTGACAAAAGTTTGGACACACACCCCTCACAAACCAGAGCAACTCACTAGAAGGCTCGTGGTTCCGAGAGGGAACAATGCATGTTCGATGACGACGGGAGATACCTTCCTCTTACGGCCTACAATTTTTACTACGTTTAACGTGCACTACTACAATTGTAATGTGAAATTTTGGAAAATTCTAGGTGTCATTTGACCTTTTAAAGACATTTAAGTGATTTTCTAGCCATTTAATGACCGTAATTCAAATTTAAACTACATTGACATGCAACGGCTAACCATAACGGTTTGAAAAATCATATTTGTGTACATGTGTGCGCGTTAATTCCATGTGCAGTAAACTGGAAGGAATTTTCAATCATATTTGTCTCACGACATGGACACATGCATATGTATGTATGGAGTGCCATGACTTTTTAATTCCAAAAAATTAAAATAATATTAGAAACACATGAAACCTAGGTTGATGTAATGTCATGCCACCAAGATGATGTGGTAAAAAATTTGGCATGTTTGACGAAAGTTTGGACACACACCCCTCACAAACCAAAGCAACTCACTAGATGGCTCGTGGTTCCAACAGGGAACAATGCATGTTTGATGACGAATAGGAAATAGCTGCCTCTTACGGCCTTCATTTTTTTTCTACTTTTAACGTGCACTACTACAACAGACATGTGAAATTTTGGAAAATTCTAGGGGTCGTTTGACCTTTTAAACACATTTAAGTGATTTTCTAACCATTTAATGATCGTAATTCAAATTTGAACTACATCTACAGGCAACGACTAACCATAATGTATGCATGGAGTGACATGGCATTTTAATTCCAAAAAAATAAGAAATATCAAAAACAGATGAAACCTTGCTTGATGTAATGTCATGCCACCAAGATGATGTGGTAAAAAAATTGGTATGTTTGACGAAAGTCTGGACACACACCCCTCGTAAACCGAAGCAACTCACTAGAAGGCTCGTGGTTTCGAGAGGGAACAATGCTTGTTTGATGACGAATGGCGGATAGCTTCCTCTTGCGGCCTTCAATTTTTTTCTACGTCTAACATGCACTACTACAACTGTAATGTGAAATTTTGGAAAAATCTATGGGTCATTTGAACCTTTAAAGACATTTAAGTGATTTTCTAGCCATTTAATGACCGTAATTCAAATTTGAACTACATCTACATGCAACGCCTAACCATAACGGTTTGAAAAATCATATTTGCCTACTTGTGTGCGAGTTAATTCCATGTGTAGTAAATTAGAAGGAATTTTCAAACATATTGGTCTCACGGCATGGGCACATGCATGGAGTTCCATGGCATTTTAATTCCAAAAAAAATATGATCGGAAAAACATGAAACCTTGCTTGATTTAACGTCATGCCACCAAGATGATGTGGTAAAAAATTGGCCTGTTTGGTGAAAGTTTGGACACACCCCTCACAAACCAGAGCAACTCGCTAGAGGGCACTTGGTTCCGAGAGGGAACAATGCATATTTGATGACGAACGGGAGATAGCTTCCTCTTACAGCCTTCAAATTTTTTTCTATGTTTAACGTGCACTAATACAACTGTCATGTGAAAATTTGGAAAATTTCAGGGGTCATTTGACCTTTTAAAGACATTTAAGTGATTTTATAGCCATTTAATGACCGTAATTGAAATTTGAACTATATGTACATGCAACGCCTAACCATAAAGGTTTGAAAACCATATTTTTGTGTACTTGTGTGTGAGTTAAAAAATCATCAGACAATGTGAATATCTGGTGTTTAAAAAAGAAAAGGTAAAGAAATGGCAAGACAACTGGCCGCCACACGATTGGCACTCTATCTCGTGGCTCGAAGTTTGGTAGGTGAGTGGCGGGGATCATTAATCAGACAAAGTTCTATATTTTAAACCGTTATCTATTATGTTCACACACGGATTTTGGCTATTATGTTCACACACGTAATTCAAACTACAGTACTCGTAAATTCCGGCGACTGGCGTGTGTACTGTCCCCGTCGATCTAGATTCCGACCGCTAATAAATACTACCTTGCTCATGTTATCTCGCCAGCATTCTCATCTACATCCTCCCCTCGCTCGCCCTCTCTCTCAAATCTCTGCCATGGCGCCACTGGTCTGCCCACACGTCGATGAGTAGTCACTGCCCCCCGAAGATGCTCACTCAAATAGCAGAGACGAGGACTCCTCCGCGCCGCTGGACAAGGTTGCGTTAGACCCCCCAACTTTGGATTGGTTTTGGGGCCAGTACAATCTTTGTCCGTGGAAGTCGCTGCTGTCGGTTGAGAAAGCCAGGCGAGTGGCGTTCAAGAAGGAGATGGCGGAGGAGGAAGCCAGGTACTAGGCGGCCTGTGAAGCCCGTGATGCCGCCTGGAAAAAGGAGGCGGCAGAGCTTTGGGGTTGGGCGCGTCATCGTGCGGAGGAGGTGTACGAAGACGGGTACTACGCGAGGAAGGTCATAGGCGCCGGGCGCCTCGTCGCTGCATGGAGGTGGGCTGATAAGATCCAGCGTGCCACCGAAAAGGAGCTCCGGTGGGCGCCCAACGAAATGGCAAGATTGTTCGCGCGCGTCTGCCAGCAAGAGGCAGATCGGTACGTTAAACGCTACGAGGCGGAGTACTGCCTCCGCACTTGGAAGACACCACGCACCAGGGAGCTGCTGGCGAGGGGCTGCCGAAATACTGGCGCGGCAGGCGGCTGTGGCGATGGGACGGGGTGAGGGAGGAGGCGACGGGGTCCGCCCCTTAAAAAGGTCTGACGGGGGTTCCTTGTGGGAGGGGGTGCGGCGGCACGTGTCCGACCGCGACACGGCAGCGGCGGCGAGGGTCGGGACACTGTCCTGAGTCGGAGGAGGAGGCGACGGTGGCTGGTGGGCCGGCCTGCTCGGCTGGGCTTCGGCCCAGTCGAGCGGGAAACTTTTTTTTTTAGAAAAAAAATAAGATTTTGCCCGAAGAACATCCTAATAAAATATAAAAAAATCTAAAAATGCAAAAAACAAGTTTCACGGTCTAAATCTATTATTTAGAACAAAGTGAACATTTTTCTGGCCTAAAATTTTCAAAAATGCATATTTTTCTAAATCATATAAAATAGCAAATGAAATATAAATTTGATTTTTAAATTTTCTTCTCCAATATTCCTTTCTTTTTAAGAAGTCATATTATCTTCTCTCTTTCAGTTTAAACATTGGAAATAATTGGAGAGAAAAATATTAAAACCAAATTGATCCTCTTTTCAAATTTGAGAAAATTAAAATTTGAAAATTATGAAATCCCAAAATCTCTCCTTGGGTCCTTGAGTTGCTTAAGATTTCTCGGATCACAACCAAATATGCAAATAAAATATGATATGCATATGATGACGTAAGGTTAAATATCCAAATTTAAAATTGGGATATTACATCTACAACCTCCCCTCGCTCGCCCTCTCTCTCTCAAATCTTTGCCATGGTGCCGCCGGTCTGCCCACGCGCCGACGAGGCGTCGCTGCCCCCCGAGGACGCTCACTCGAATAGCAGAGACGAGGACCCCTACGCGCCATCGGACGAGGTTGCGCCGGACCCCTCAACTTTGGATTGGTTTTGGGGCCAGTACAATCTTCGGCCAGGAAGTCTCTGCCGCCAGCTAAGAAAGCTAGACAAGTGGCGCTCAAGAAGGAGATGGCGGAGGAGGAAGCCAGGTACCAGGCGGCTTGTGAAGCCCGTGATGCCGCCTGGAAAAAGGAGGAGACAGAGCTTTGGGGGAGGGCGCGTCGTCGTGTGGAGGAGGTGTACGAAGATGGGTACTTCGCGAGGAAGGTCATAGGCACTAGGCACCTCGTCGCTACGTGGAGGTGGGCCGATAAGCTCCAGTGTGCCACCGACGAGGAGCTCCGATGGGTGCCAAACGAAATGGCAAGATCGTTCGCACGCGTCCGCCAGCAAGAGGCAGATCGGTATGTCAAGCACTGCGAGGCGGAAGAGGCGTAGTACTTCCTCCGCACTGGGAAGATGCCGCGCACCAGGGAGCTCTGGGCGAGGGGCTACCAGAATACTGGCCCCAGGAGGGATTATTAGTTTTAGTATTGTTTGTTTTCAATTTTATGCATTGTACCTAGTAGTTAAGTATCATCACGTATATGTGATGATATTATAAATATTCTGTGATGAACTAATGAACAGGTAATATATGTATATTATGAATTCCATTTCCTATCTGTTTTTTGTATACTAATTTGAATCTAGCTGTTATCATCCACATATACAGAATTGAAAGCGTATATACACACATTGAAACAGAACATATAAGAATGGACAACAGAGTACACACATTAAAACAGAGGAATAAATAGAGCAATACTATGATTGCTGTGAATACCTAGCTATCCACGCCGAAACGACTCAACAAAATAAAACGCGTCCATGAGACCATGACTAGCATCCCTTGCATACGTACCTTTAGGCTCTGCCTGAACTCGTGCAGGCGTTAGTCCAAGTGTTCGACATGCTCACAGTACCTCTGGAACAAGATCTCGAGCTCCAAGTTGGCTATTTCATTGGAGATCACTAGCTCGAGGATGCGACGACCATGTTCCTCTGCTGCGCCTAGGTGGACACCTGGGCCAAGGAGGCGGTCGACCTACGGACCAGCGCGTTGGCATCCAGCGGGCCGCGGACAAGGCGAACGGCGCCACCCATGTGAACAGCGCGGTGGGCGTCCGGTGCAAGTATGGCGCGGCCGGCCTCTGGTGCAAGTAAGGCGCTAAGGGTCTCTACCCACTCCTGGCGAGGAATAGGGGTCCTGACGCGATGTGTACCCAGCTGCGATGCCGAGTCGACAGCAGGCAGGCGCTGATGGATCCGCTATCGCTGTGCGGCGCGCCGCGCCTCTCGCTCTATGGCGCTACAACGGTCTCGCCGTGCGGCGAGCCGCAACCTACCGGCGCGGATGTGCCTAGCTTGCTCTGTGGAGCGCCATCGATCATGTTGTGTGGCGAGCTGCAGTCTGTCAGCACTGACATGCCTATCTTGATACGCGGCGCTCATGCACCATGCGCCAAAGGTCTGCTCAACCCTAGCGATGACGCGCATCACGACGTCGTCCATCGCGTTGCCGGGGAGCTCCTTAGCCTCGACAGGCCATGGCACCTACTCGTTTTCCTCGTCGACGTCGTTGATGGCTGCTACCCCTTGAGCATGCGTTGGTTTTCCCTTGAAGAGGAAAGGGTGATGCAGCAAACTAGCGTAAGTATTTCCCTCGGTTTTTGAGAACCAAGGTATCAATCCAGTAGGAGAAAACACAGAAGTCACCTAGTACCTACACAAACAATCAAGAACCTTGCAACCAACGCAATAAAGGGGTTGTCAATCCCTTCACGGTCACTCGCAAAAGTGAGATATGGTAAAGATAGTAAAATAAATATTTTTGGTATTTTTGTTGTATAGATTGGAAAGTAAAGATTGCAAAATAGTAAACCAGATGCGATGTAAATAAAAGAGATGCAATATAATAAGAAAGAGACCCGGGGGCCATAGGTTTCACTAGTGGCTTCTCTCAAGATAGCATGTATTACGGTGGGTGAAGAAATTACTTCCGAGCAATTGATAGAAAAGTGCATAGTTATGAGAATATCTAGGCAATGATCATGAATATAGGCATCACATCCATGTCAAGTAGATCAAAATGATTCTGCATCTACTACTATTACTCCACACATCGACCACTATCCAGCATGCATCTAGAGTATTAAGTTCATAAGAACAGAGTAACGCTTTAAGAAAGATGACATGATGTAGAGGGATGAACTCAAGAACTATGATATAAACCCCATCTTTTTATCCTCGATAGCAACAATACAATACATGCCTTGCTGCCCCTACTATCACTGGGAAAGAGCACTGCAAGATTGGACCCAAAGCTAAGCACTTCTCCCATTGCAAGAAAGATCAATCTAGTAGGCCAAACTAAACCGATAATTCGAAGAAACTTGCAAAGATACCAAATCATGCATATAAGAATTCAGAGAAGAACGAAATAATATTCATAGATAATCTTGTTCATAAACGCACAATTCATCGGATCTCAGCAAACACACCGCAAAATAGTATTACATCGAATAGATCTATAAGAACATCGAGGAGAACATTGTATTGAGAATCAAAGAGAGAGAAGAGGACATCTAGCTAATAACTATGGACCTGAAGGTCCGTGGTAAACCACTCACGCTTCATCTGAGAGGCTATGGTGTTGATGTAGAAGCCCTCCGTGATCGATTCCCCCTCCGGCAGATCACCGGAGAAGGCCCCAAGATGGGATCTCACGGGTACAGACGGTTGCGGCGGTGGAAAAGTGGTTTCGTGGCTCTCTGTGATCGATCTAGGGTATAAGAGTACATATAGGCGAAAGAAGAACATCGGTGGAGCTTCGTGGGGCCCACGAGGGTGGGGGCGCACCCTCCTGCCTCATGGCCGCCTCACGGAGTTCCATACTTCAACTCCAAGTCTTCTGGTTTGCTTTCGGTCCAAGAAAGATCATCACGAAGGTTTCATTCCGTCTGGTATTCCTTCTCTGCGGAACTCTAAAATAGGCAAAAAAACTGAAACTGGCACCGGGCCTCCGGTTAATAGGTTAGTCCCAAAAATAATATAAAAGAGAATATTAAAGCCCATTAAACATCCAAAACGGATAATATAATAGCATGGAACAATAAAAAATTATAGATACATTGGAGATGTATCAAGCATCCCCAAGCTTAATTCCTCCTCGTCCTCGAGTAGGTAAATGATAAAAACAGAATTTTAATGTGGAATGCTACCTAACATAATAATCGATGTAATTTTCTTTATTGTGGCATGAATGTTCAGATCCGAAAGATTCAAAATGAAATTTTAATATTGACCTAAAAATAATAATACTTCAAGCATACTAATAATGCAATCATGTCTTCTCAAAATAACATGGCCAAAGAAAGCTATCCCTACATAATCATATAGTCTGGCTATGCTCTATCTTCATCATGCAAATTATTTAAATCATGCACAACCCCGATGACAAGCCAAGCAATTGTTTCATACTTTTGATGTTGTCAAACTTCTTCAATCTTCAAGCAATACATGAGCGTGAGCCATGGACATAGCACTAAAGGTGGAATAGAACGGTGGTTGTGGAGAAGACAAAAAGGAGAAGATAGTGTCACATCAACTAGGCGTATCAACGAGCTATGGAGATGCCCATCAATAGATATCAATGTGAGTGAGTAGGGATTGCCATGCAACAGATGCACTAGAGCTCTAATTGTATGAAAGCCCAAAAAGAAACTAAGTGGGTGTGCATCCCAAAGGAAGCCCATCATTGGAATATACAAGCGAAGTTCTATAATGAAAAATTCCCACTAGTATATGAAAGTGACAAAATAGGAGACTCTCTATCATGAAGATCATGGTGCTATTGTGAAGCACAAGTGTGGAAAAAGGATAGTAGGATTGCCCCTTCTATCTTTTTCTCTCATTTTTATTTGGGCCTTTCTCTATTTAAGGCCTTTTTTTCTCTTTTCTTTTTTTATTTTTTCTCCGTAGTCTCATGCCGACTTATGGGGGGATCATAGTATCCATCATCCTTTCCTCACATGGGACAATGCTCTAATAATGATGATCATCACACTTTTATTTACTTACAACTCAAAAATTACAATTTGATACTTAGAACAAAATATGACTCTATGTGAATTCCTCCGGCGGTGTACCGGGATGTGCAATGAATCAAGAGTGACATGTATGAGAAATTATGAACGGTGACTTTGCCACAAATATGATGTCGACTACATGATCATGCAAAGCAATATGACAATGATGGAGCGTGTCATAATAAACGAAATGGTGGAAAGTTGCACGGCAATATATCTCGGAATGGCTATAGAAATGCCATAATAGTTAGGTATGGTGGCTGTTTTGAGGAAGGTAAATGGTGGGTGTATGATATCGACGAAAGGTGTGCGGTATTAGAGAGGCTAGCAAAGGTGGAAGGGTGAGAAAAGTGCGTATAATCCATGGACTCAACATTAGTCATAAAGAACTCATATACTTATTGCAAAAATCTACAAGTTAACAAAGCAAAGTATTACACGCATGCTCCTAGGGGGATAGATTGGTAGGAAAAGACCATCGCTCATCCCCGACCGCCACTCATAAGGAAGACAATCAAAAAAATAAATCATGCTCTGACTTCATCACATAACGGTTCACCATACGTGAATGCTATGGGAATCACAAACTTTAACACAAGTATCTCTCAAATTCACAACTACTCAACTAGCATGACTCTAATATCACCATCTTGATATCTCAAAACAATCGTAAGGAGTCAAACTTCTCATAGTATTCAAGGCACTTTATATGACAGTTTTTATTATACCTATCTTGGATGCCCATCGTATTAGGACTAACTTTATAGCCAAAGAAAATTACCATGCTGTTCTAAAACATGCTCAAAATAATATAAGTGAAGCATGAGAGATCAATAATTTCTATAAAATAAAACCACCACCGTGCTCTAAAAAGATATAAGTCAAACACTAGAGCAAAATTATCTAGCTCAAAAGATATAAGTGAAGCACATAGAGTATTCTAATAAATTCTGATTCATCCGTGTCCCTCCCAATAGGTGTGCACATCAAGGATGATTGTGGTAAACTAAAAATAAAAGACTCAAAACATACAAGACACTCCAAGCAAAACACATATCATGTGGTGAATAAATATATAGCCTCAATTAGAGTTACCGATAGACGAAGACGAAAGAGGGGATGCCTTCCAGAGCATCCCCAAGCTTAGGCTTTTGGTTGTCCTTGAATTTTACCTTGGGGTGCCTTGGGCATCCCCAATCTTAGGCTCTTGCCACTCCTTGTTCCAAAATCCATCAAATATTTACCCAAAAACTTGAAAACTTCACAACACAAAACTTCAAGAGAAAATATCATGAGCGCCGTTAGTATAAGAAAATAAACCACCACTTTAAGGTACTGTAATGAACTCATTCTTTATTTATATTGGTGTTAAACCAACCGTATTCCAACTTCTCTATGGTTCATACCCCCCCACCCCCCGATACTGGCCATAGATGCATCAAAATAAGCAAACAATACGCGAAAAATAGAATCTATCAAAAACAGAACAGTCTATAGCAATCTCAAGGTTTCAAATACTTCTGTAACTACAAAAATTCTGAAACATTTGGACGACTAGGATAATTTTTATATTGATCTACTGCAGTTCGAATTGGTATTTTATCGCTCTCTAGTAAGAAATAAAAATTATTTTCGTCAGAGCATACTTTCTGTTTTTATCAGCAAGATCAAACAACAATCACCCAAGAAGATCCTAAAGGCTTTACTTGGCACAAACACTAATTAAAACATAAAAAACACAATCATAACAGAGGCTAGATGAATTATTTGTTACTAAACAGGAACAAAAATAAAATTGGGTTTCCTCCCAACAAGCGCTATCGTTTAATGCCCCTAGCTAGGCATCTATAATTTTAATGATGCTCACATGAAAGATAGCAATTGAAACACGAAGGGGGAATCAGGAAGCATATGGAAATCACATCTAAGTCTAACATACTTCCTATGCATAGGCATTATATAAGCAAACAAATTATCAAGACAAGCAAAAACTAGCATATGCAAGGAAGGAGAAAGAAACAATAGCAATCTCAACATAACGAGAGGTAATTTAGTGACACGAAAATTTCTACAACCATATTTTCCTCTCTCATAACAATTACATGTAGGATCGTAATCAAATTCAACAATATAGCTATCACATACAATTTTCTCTTCATGGTCCACATGCATGCAAAGTTGACACTCTTCCAAAATAGTGGGATTATCATAAAATAAAGTCATGACTTATCCGTACCCACTTTTATCAAAAACTTCATAACATTGAACGTTATCCAAATATGTGGGATCTAAAGTTGATACACTCCCAAACCCACTTTAAATATTATTTCATACATTATTATCAATCTCATATTCATCATGGGGCTTAAATAAACTTTTAAGATTATAAGAAGAATCACCCCAATCATGACCATTGCAACAAGTAGTAGACATAGCAAAATTAGCATCCCCAAGATCAGGGTCTTGCGTATTATTAGAAAAATTGATATTAATAGAATTTATAATAACATCATTGCAATCATGCTTTTTATTCAAAGATCTATCATGAATCACTTCATAAAGCACTCATTACAATTTTCAGATTCACGGATTTCAAGAAAAACTTCATAAAGATAATCTAGTGCACTCAACTCACTAGCAATTGGTTCGACATAATTGGATCTCTTAAAAAGATTAGCAAATGGATGAGGATCAATAAGTTTTGGTTTTGATTTGCAATAAACACACAATTATACCAAGGAAACAAACAAACAATCCAAGTAAGGCATAAGGGCAACCGAAAAAGACGAATGAAAGAGAGGTGAAGAAAAGGTGAAGGTTTTCGAAAATCATTTTAGAAGTGGGGGAGAGGAAAACGAGGGGCGAATGGCAAATAATGTAATGCGAGGGAGAAGAGTTTATGGTGGGTACTTGGTATGTCTTGACTTGGCATGGATCTCCCCGGCAACGGCGCCAGAAATCCTTCTTGCTACCTCTTGAGCATGCGTTGGTTTTCCCTTGAAGAGCGTAAGTATTTCCCTCAGGTTTTGAGAACCAAGGTATCCATCTAGTAGGAGACAACACACAAGTCACCTAGTACCTGCACAAAAAACCAAGAGCCTTGCAACCATTGCGATAAAGGGGTTGTCAATCCCTTCACGATCACTTGCAAAAGTGAGATTTGGTAAAGATAGTAAAATAAATATTTTTGGTATTTTTGTTGTATAGATTGGAAAGTAAAGATTGCAAAATAGTAAAAAAGATGCGATGTAAATAAAAGAGATGCAATATAATAAGAAAGAGACCCAAGGGTCGTAGGTTTCACTAGTGGCTTCTCTCAAGATAGCATGTATTACGGTGGGTGAACAAATTACTACCGAGCAATTGATAGAAAAGCCCATAGTTATGAGAATATCTAGGCAATGATCAGACAAGAACCAAATAATATTCATAGATAATCTTTTTCATAAACCCACAATTCATCGGATCTCGTCAAACAAACTGCAAAAGAGTATTACATTGAATAGATCTCCAAGAACATCGAGGAGAACTTTGTATTGAGAATCAAAGAGAGAGAAGAAGCCATCTAGCTAATAACTATGGACTCGTAGGTCTATGGTAAACTACTCGCGCTTCATAAGAGAGGCTATGGTGTTGATATAGAAGCCCTCTGTGATCGATTCCCCCTCCGGCAGATCGCCAGAAAAGGCCCCAAGTTGGTATCTCATGGGTACAGAAGGTTACAGTGGTGGAAAAGTGGTTTTGTGGCTCTCCGTGATCGACCGAGGGTATAAGAGTATATATAGGCGAAAGAAGTACGTCGGTGGAGCTTCGTGGGGCCCACGTGGGTGGGAGGCGCACCTACCCCCTGGGCACGCCCTCCTTCCTTGTGGCCGCCTCACGGAGCTCCAGACTTCAACTCCAAGTCTTCTGGTTTGCTTTTGGTCCAAGAAAGAACATCGCGAAGGTTTCATTCCGTTTGGATTCCTTTTGGTATTCCTTTTCTACGAAACTCTAAAATAGGCAAAAAATAAACAGAAACTGGCACTGGGCCTTCGGTTAATAGGTTAGTCCCAAACATAATATAAAAGAGCATATTAAAGCCCATTAAACATCTGAAACAGATAATATAATAGCATGGAACAATCAAAAATTATAGATACATTGGAGACGTATCAATGGCAGAGGCGGCGCTTTGGTGGGTTGGCATGCTTGGTAAAGGTGAATGTGCTACAGGCTGTGCTTGTCTTCTCCGTGCATTGCGCGCTGCCTAGGTTTATGCGCAATATCGCTGGGTGGCGGGAAACATGTGAGGAAATGGCGGGAAACAGTGGTGTGTTCATAAAACACCATCACTTAATGGAAACTTAGCATAGAAGGAACATCGAGCTAGCACAAGAAGTTGATGATGATCATATGAACACGGACCACACTAGGGAACCCGTCGGTGATGAATTCATCAATCGCAAATGGTTGAATACTAGCAAGCATTTGCCCACAACAAACACAGCTTATTCCATCACAAACAGGTCGGATGGATCAACTGTATGCCATGTATCGCACATTGTCAAAAAGTAATGCGGTAAACCTTCTTTAACATGTGTTAAATAATAAAAAATAGAAAACAAGGACCTTGATGCCAATAGCCAATAGATGTTGTGTAGACAAAGCATATCACATACGTCTTATTAGAAGCAATCATCTGTGTTATTATCGGTCTTCACACACATTTCTAATTACAGACCTATTTGTCGTGTATCACACACATCTTGTTATATTGAACCATTTCTATTCTTTTCTCAACACAGATAGTTCATCCGACTGAACCGCATGCCGTATATCACACACACCTTGATCTAGCTGACCATTTCTTTTGTGTTACCTAATCACAAACAGTTCATCCGAGTGAACTGTATGTTGTATATTGCACACACCTTCATCTGGCTGCCCGTTTCTTTTGTTCCTCTTCATCGCAAACAGTTAATTGAACTAAATTGTGCCCTGCATCACACACGCAACTAAAATCTGAATTGTGTTTGATGCATCCTCCATCGCAAACATTTTGCACCTTTTTTGACAGGTTTTTTACATCACCGTTTGCTATTATTTCATCGCACACAACTTCGTCGAACGGTCTCTGATCGTAGTGTCACATTAGCAGCATCCTACAGTAGTGCTAGGAAACTCATTCGCATGGGCCCACGAGGTCACCGTCCTGCACTACGACATGCGATGAGAGAGGTTAACTTGACCAACAAGGATGGTCATTTTTTCGTTTTTGTTATATGTACAGTAGGACTACATATATAGTACGCGTTGAAGAGGGTGGCCGGGGGCTATACTATGCGTCGTATAGGACACTCACTCACGTCTGATCCTTCTATCTGTGGGCCCACGAGGTTGTCCTCCATCACTTTGACCCAACAAGGAGGTTTCTTTTTGGGTTATCTTGCGGTAGGAGTATATACACTACTGGAATCAGCTAGTTTGCCATCTGCCAGTTCTTTGCCGTCCGCTAGCGGACGGCAAAGAAGCTCTTTGCCATCAGCTTCCAAAAAGCGGACGGCAAAGAACTGGCTGATGGCAAAGACCAAGTTTGCCATCAGCCAGTTCTTTGCCGTCCGCTAGCGGACGGCAAAGAGGGAGGGGCCCCACTGACGAACTGCAAAAAAAAACCTAACGGGCCCCCTCTTTGCCGTCCGCTAGCGGACGGCAAAGAGCAAGAAGGCGGACGGCAAAGTGCCGCGGACGGCAAAGAGGGAGGCCCCACGTAACGTTAACGGGGCCGCGCCCCACACCCCCTCTCTCTCTTTCTCTCCCACCTCTCGCCACCCCGTCGCACCACGCCCCGCCGCCGCCCCAGCGCCCCCCGCCGCCCCGCCCCCCCGCCCCGTCGCCCCCGCCGCCCTGCCGTGGGCCGGCACCTCGCGCCGCCCCGGCCGCCGGCGCCGCCCAGGCGCCCCGCCCCCCTCGCCGCCCGCCCCCCCCGCCGCCCGCCCCTCCTGCCGCCCCAGGCCGCACCGCCCCCCTCCTCCACCCTGCAGGTGAGGCCTTTTCTTTTTCCTTTTTTCTGTTTTTTTAGTTTTAGGTTTATGTTTAGTTTAGATTTAGTTTTAGTTTTAGGATTAGTTTTAGGTTTATAGGTTTAGTTTTAGTTTAGTTTTAGGTTTAGATTTAGTTTTTTTCTTTTCTGTTTTTTTAGTTTTAGTTTAGGTTTAGTTTAGTTTTAGGAAAGAAGAAAAAGAGAAAAAGAGGAGATCAGGAGAAGAAGAAGAAGAGGAGAGGAGAAGGAGAAAAAAAGAAGAAGAGGAAGAAGAAGAAGAAAAAAGAGGAGAGGAGGAGAAGAAGAAGAGGAAAAAGGAAAGGAGGAAGAAGAAGAAGAAAAAGGAGAGGAGGAGAAGAAGAAGAGGAAAAAGGAGGAGGAAGAAGAAGAAGAAAAGAAGAAGGAAAAAGGAAGAAAAGGAAAAGGAGAAGAAGAAAAGGAAAAAAACCCCGACACGGTACCACCCCGACCCGGCACCCTGACAGACCCACCCGGACCCCGACCCCGACACCCAGACCCCAAGACCCCTGACACCCCGACACCCGACCCGACCGACACCCGACCCCGACCGAACCGACCCAACCCGGCCTGCAATCCCGACCGGACACCCCGACCCGAGACCCCACCCGACAACCCCGACCCCACCCGACCCCGACCCCGGCTCCGACCGACACGAGTACAGACCCGACCGGCACCCAACACGACACCCGACCCGACGACCCCAGAACCCCGATTCCCGACCCGAGACCCCGACCCTAACCCGACCCGACACGACCCCCGACCCCGACCCGCCGACCCCGACCGACCCCGACCCCGACCCGACCCCGACCCCACGCCGGACCCCCCGAGCCTGACCCGACACCCCGACCCCGAGCCTGACCCGACACCACACCCCGACCCCGAAACAACACCCCGACACCGACACGGCACTACCCCGACATCGACACGACACCCCGACCCCCCGACCCCAAAACAGCACCCCGACCCCGACACGGCACCCCGACACCGACTGGACACCCCGACCACCGACACCTCCCGAAAAGGTGTTCTTTGGCCTTCTAGAGGCCGACGGGGTCATATATTTGTGAATTATTAGTTAGGTCATATATTTTTCGATTTTGTTATGAAAAACATCATATATAATTGTGTTGATCGTGTAGTTTTAAATGTGCAGTTGTTTCATCGCTGCGAGGTTTGGTGTTCGACGACCCCGCCATGCGTTTGACGAGCTCTGCCCCTTCGTTCGTGGGTGAGCACAAATGACAAGTCCTCCTCCCCCATTAATTATTTGATCTATTCCGATGAAACTTGATAGCTAGCTATATATGTGTCTTGAATCATCAGTATGCGTAACCAATATGTGTCTCCCGTTTGAAAGCGTCATAGTTATAAATATGCATGCATTTGCATATTTATAACCTTGATTCTTTCGAATTGTCCAACGCTATCCATGGACAGCCCGAGTATGTGTAGATTGGGTTCGTTTTTCCATATGCTTTGCTCCGGATCCGACGCATATATTTCGTCAGTGCCTCCCCTGTTGTTCTCCGGGTACACATCCTCTCTGTTTATTGCAGAGACGTGTATCAGGAGAACAGCAGGGAGGTGCTGCCGAAATTTTGCGTCAGATCCGGAGCATAGCATGGGAAAATAAACCCAATCTACACATACACGGGTGGGATTAGGACCTATCATTACCTATTAGAGTGTAGGTTGCATGGACATAATAAAATTGACAAAGTAGATCAACTGATGAATATATACATGGTGAATTACATATATAATTGTTGTGTGTCCAGTAGCTCTGAAAGTCAAGATGATTGACCGTGCTTGGATGTATACCGGTCACACTGGTCAGAACAAACGGAGCGCTGAATGGTTCACAAAAACTAAGGGGTTTGTGCAAGCCGCATTTGCAAATGGCCAAAAGAAAACATGGTGCCCCTGTTTCCGGTGCGGCAATTGGGAAAAGAAGAAAGAGGCTGAAATGGTCAAACACCTGCAGAAGAGTGGTTTTACGCCCGATTATACGGTGTGGACATTTCATGGTGAGTCTGCCCAACGTGACCGAGCTGAGGTGGATCGTCGTCGCACCGACGAGCATGGTACCGGGATGGAAAACATGGTGCAAGGCTATGATGATGCTCGGGATTCGGACGAGGAGATGGAGGAATCTGCAAAGGCATTCAATGAAATGTTGGAGTCTTCGAAACGTCCGCTCCACGAGCACACTGAGCTTTGTCAGTTGGATGCCATCTCACAAGTAATGGCTCTGAAGGCTCAGTTCAACTTGGGCAGAGAATGCTATGACACAATTATGACAGTATTTGGACGCTTTCTACCCAAAGGCCATGTAATGCCTGCAAACCTGTACCAGTCGGACAAAATCCTCCGTGCACTGAAGATGCCCTACGAGAAGATACATGCCTGTGACAAAGGATGTGCCTTATTTAGGCTTGACTATGTGGACTTGAACTATTGTCCCATTTGCAAGTCTTCCAGGTATATTGTGGTAGACAACGGTATGGGTGAGAAGACACAGACCAAAATCCCCGTTAGTGTTCTTCGGTATATGCCAATCGTACCAAGACTTCAACGTCTTTTCATGGTCGAAGAGACGGCTAGACAGATGACATGGCACAAAACAGGCAAAAGAACCGAACTAGATGCAGATGGGAATCTGATGATGGTAAAAACATCGGATGGTGTTGCGTGGAAAAAGTTTGATGAATTACATGCTGACAAAGCGGCAGATCCGAGGCATCCTCGAGTCGGCATCAGCACGGATGGGTTCAGTGTGTTTGGTATGACGGCAGCCCAATACAGTTGTTGGCCCGTATTTGTCTTTCCACTCAATCTCCCCCCCGGACAGATTATGCAAAGAAAGAACATTTTCCTGACGTTGATAATTCCAGGACCCAACTATCCGGGCAAAAATATGAATGTGTACATGCAGCCGCTTAAGGACGAATTGCAAGAAGCCTGGGATAATGGGTTCAAGACATACGACTCCTTTAGCAAACAGAACTTCATAATGCGTGTCTGGTACATGTACTCGACGCATGACTTGCCGGCGTATGCGCTATTCGTTGGCTGGTGTGTGCATGGAAGGTTCCCGTGCCCCACATGCAAGGGAGCTCTTGAGTTTCGTTGGCTTCAGGCCGGTCGCAAGTTTTCTTGCTTCGACATGCATAGACAGTTCCTGGATCCTCGCCATAAGTTCAGGAAAGACAAGAAGAACTTCATCAGGGGTAGAGTTGTCAAAAACTCTGCACCACCTGCATTGACAGGCCAACAGACCCTGGATCAGTTAAACGCTCTCGAGCCAGATCCACAACGTCCAGGGTACTTCAAGGGGTATAATACTAAGCATGCGTGGACTCACAAAACATGCTTATGGGATCTGCCTTACTTCAAAGACCTCCTTTGCCCACACAACATCGACGTGATGCACACTGAGAAGAATATCGCCGAGGCACTTTTTGGTACATTGTTCAGCATAGATGGGAAGTCAAAGGATAATACTAAGGCTAGAGTCGATCTGGAGGCGCTATGTGATAGGCCGTTACAAAACATGAAAGAACCGGAAGGAAAGCAGAACTGGACGAAGCCAAAGGCATGGTTCAATCTTGGAAGGCCAGCTATGAGGGAAATTCTCTTGTGGGTGCAACATTAGTTGATGTTCCCCGATGGGTATGCAGCGAATCTAAAGAGGGGAGCGAATCTTGATAAACTGAAGATATTTGGTCTCAAGAGTCATGATTGGCACATATGGATTGAGCGGTTAATGCCGGTGATGTTGCGTGGCTTCATCCCTGAGGATGAATGGCTAGTACTGGCAGAACTCAGCTATTTCTTCCGTGTTCTTTGTGCGAAAGAACTATCGCCTGGCGTGCTAGAAGAAATGGAAGAGTTGGCGCCGGAGTTGATCTGCAAGTTAGAGAAGATCTTTCCACCGGGCTTCTTTAATCCAATGCAGCATTTGATTTTGCATCTCCCGACCGAGGCAAGATTGGGGGGGCCCGTGCAAAATCGTTGGTGCTACCCAACTGAGAGGATGCAGAAGACGCTTCGAGAAAAATGTAAAAATAAACGTAGAATTGAAGCATCGATGGCTGAGGCATTCATCACAGAGGAGGTGGCAAACTTCGTAACAGCGCACTAGGAAGCCAAAAATCGTCATTTGCATAATCCGAAGCCTCGGTACAATGCTGACGAGCCTAAAAAGGGTGGATCCAACCTCAGCCTATTTAAAGGGAATCTCGCACCAGCTAGTGTTTCACATCGAGTATCTTTGGATAATGAAGAATGGCGGACCATTTTGTTGTATATCTTCAACAACCTGATAGAAGTGCGGCCGTACATCGAGTAAGTTCTCGGTACATTGTTTCGCAACTTCTATTTCCTTTGAACTACTCTTTTTCCTGGATATGTCATACAGTCGATATGTCACCATATTCTCGTATGGAGCGGAGATCCAAAAGGATTCCGTCGAAGAGTATGAGCTTCTCGCAAAGCAAGGAGGTGGCTATCCCGGTTTCATCTCTTGGTTCAAACAAACGGTAATTTCTATTAGACAATTTCATATCATTCGCTAATTTGTGCATAATGCAACAATCCTTTCATATTAAACTTGTAGGCTAATTCAGAGTCTATGGACGCCGAATTGAGACAAGTCGCTAATGGTTTTGACTATAAGGTCCGTTCATTTGACAAGTACAACATCAACGGGTATCGCTTTCGTACCTATGGCAAAGAGCTATCTATGGCCGACCGAAAGTCAACAAATTGTTATGTGTCTGCTATCGGCGAAGGAGGTACCGAGTATTATGGGAGAGTTGAAGCAATTTATGAACTTCTATTCTATGGTGAAAATCCACCGAATGTCGTAGTCTTCAAATGTTATTGGTTTCAGCCAAAGGAGACTAGAAGGACTCATGAACATGTAGGGCTAGTTGAAATCAACCAAAGCACTCATTTAGATGTTCCTGATGTCTATATTATGGCTCAACAGGCGACCCAAGTATTCTATCTACCATGGGCCTGCCAAACTAATCCAAATCTGAAAGGTTGGGATGTCGTTTATGAAGTGCCGCCACGTGCTAGACTTTCTCCCCCAAAGGAAGAGGATTATGAACCTCACATTAACCCAGACACATATGAAGGAGAATTCTTCCAAGAGACACGTCTTTCCAAAAAGCGTTTCAAGAACCGCTATACTTCACCCCAAAACATTGAAGTAGACAGCGACAATGAATCCGACATCACCCCAGAGGAGGAACAAGAAGAGCCAGAACAAGAAGAGGTTACTGCTGCGGATGACCTATCAATGCTTGACCGATTACGTCAAGGTGGCCTTGCACATGTTGATGCCAATGAACCCTATGAGCCCGTCATTGATTATAGTGATGATGATGATTATGCATTTATTGATGATACTGATCGAGATTATTAGTAGTGTCAGGTATTACATTTTTTTATGTTGTACTTGATGATGATACACTTAAGTGATACACATATTATTATTCATGTCGGTCTTTTTTTATGTTGTACTAATTTCGTTTACTGTTTGTCATGGCAGGTGTTGAAAGATGGTGGGCGCTGGTCGGGAGCGTGGTCTGAGGTCTTCCATTCCAGACGCACCTCTCCGCCGAGCGTTGCTGGAAAGTATGGCCACACCGCCGGGCCCTTCTTCGTCGACCGCGGTGCCCAGCAGGGGACGAGGTAGGAAGAGAGGATGTGGGGCACGTGGTCGTGGGAGAGGAGGTAGGGTGACTGCTACGGCGCCTTCCTTGCCGCCACCCCCAGCCATTTCACCCGAGCACGTGACTGCTAGGGTGGACTCGTCTGAGGAGGAGGCTACACGGACTCCGGTCCACGAGCCTCCGGTCCACGGGTCTTGGGCCCACGAGCCTCGGGTCGACTGGCCTTCGGCCCACGAGAGTTCGGCCCACGTGACCCCGGAGGAGCACACGTCCGGATGGGGTACCTAGCCGGATCAGCCCGAGGAGCCGAGTGGCCATGCTGATGATGGCGGGGAGCCGACTGATCTTGAGGAGGAGGGGGGCACCGTCTACCAGCGTGGTGCTACACGGCTCCCGTCCGTGCCGGTGACACGCGAGCAGAGGTGGTTGATTTTCCCTGATGGGGAGAGGTACGTAAGTGCATTTAATATTTTTGTACCTTGTGCATTCACGTTTTTTCAAATAACTAATGCGTTGGCCTTGTCATGCTGCAGCAGTTGGGACCACCATCATAGTGTCCGCCGGCCCAACTCCGTCCTTGGAGTTCTTTGCCGGCAAAACTTCCCGGGGTTTGTCACGTTGCCTGGTGAGGGTCGGCTTCCAGAGCTTGGATTGAGCTGGGAGCACTACGTGGCTGCCCCGGCCCCGCCGGATGACATTATCGACGGTGTCGTGTGCAACACGAGGGCAGACATGGTGATCAGAAAGTTCTGGGTAATTTCTCCTTTACACATTTAAAAATCTTCAACTAGCTAGTTATTAATTTTACTAATCAATATTGTCTCATTTGATTGCAGACATTCTACAGGTGTGAGGAGGGATACGAGGAGGACGCGGCACATGATATCGAGAACGTCTGCAAGCGCCTACTCCAGAACTTACGGCACGAGGCTCGGGTGCAGGCTGTTCGAGACTACTACGCCTTGCGTGGTATCAAGAAGACCAAGCCGGCGTGCCGCGATAAGTTCCTGAGTAAGGAGAAGTACATGAAGGTAATTCTTAAGGCCTTCTCTACTTAAGTTCCTTCATTTAGTAATTCTTAGCCGTAGCGCTCAAGTTTCTATTTGCTAACTTAGGCGCCTCCGAGATGGTGTGCGGATCGGATGGATTGTTGGGAGGTGTTGGTCGATGAGTGGTGCTCACAACGATGGCTAGCCCTCCACAACGAGGCCAAGGACAAACGTGCCCAAATGGAAGGTGTGCCACACCATCAAGGCAGCTCCAACTTATATCAGTTCGGGCGCAACTGGGTATGTGGTTTGCTTCATGATTCATGCAATTCATTCATCATGCTAGCTTGAGCCCTTTAATTACTAATTTTCATTGTTTCTCTCTTTCAGGCACGCTACAATAAGGCGGATAAGGTGCCAGAGGTGTACGACCTGTATGCCATGGCCCACACTGCCTCTTTCAAGAAAGTCAAGGCTTTCTCTCAGTCTGACCTCGATGATGCAAACAACTTCACCAACATCTCCTCCCACAACAAGCTCGTGAGATATAGAGATGAGGGGAAGGCGAGGAAAGGGGAGGACTTTAACCCGAGCCAGGGTCCCATTGATCCAGAGTTGTTGATGATATCTGGTGGCGGGAGGTCCCATGGCTCCATAGCCATTGGAGATGGACTTATCCGTTATCCTAGCACTCTCCCGGAGATCAAGGCGCGCCAGTCGAGCTCCGCTCCTGAGATAAGGCCTCGTGAACGGCCAGTGCAACTCGCCATCAAGGTTAGTGATACGTACTCAGTTATCTTTCTCCATTACATTGTGTGCGCTTCCATCAATGATTACAAATGGTCATGTGAGTGGTGTTGCAGGCTGCTATACAGAGTGAGAGAGATAGAACGGAGAAACTTCTGGCGGAGGCGGCGGAGAGGCAGCGGGAGTTGGAGGAGAGGACGACAAAGATGATGGAGGAGGAGAGGGCACGGAATGACATGCAGGAAAGGGCCATGTACGAGCTCCTTGTGGTAAGTTTCTTCTGCAGATTAGCCAAAACATTCATGTAGTGTTTGTCTCATTACTAACTAGTATGACTGAGTCGTCAAAACCAAATGTGCAGTCTGTGTGCGAGAAGACAGGTCAGACCGCTCCACCGATGCCAGTGATTGCTCCTGGGACCACGGTGAGTTTTATTGAATGGACATTACTTGCTAGTCTTAACATTTGAGTGTCATCATGCTAACAAGACATTGGAAATGATCTTTGGTGCAGCATAACTCCAAACAAGCATCGCACAATCCTTCTCCAGCTACCGACACGAGCCACCCCGCTCCTACACCTCCTACATCTTGGTAAGTTTATCTAGTGTTTTGCTAAACACATGCATAAAGACCTAGACTTAGCTTTATTTCCTCCAATGCTTACCATAATGACCTAGACTTAGTTTCTTCACCTCCAAAATGACTTAATAAGCTTACTGACCTCCAAAACCATCCATTTTAGCTAAGTTAGCTCTAAAACGATCTGTACTTAGCTTACTTATGTCAAAAATTGCATAATTAGCTTAGTTAGCTTATAGACAATCCATTTTTACCTAAGTTAGCTTTAAAATGACCCATTTTACCTAGGTTAGCTTATAAATGATCCAGTTCATCCAAGTTAGCTCAAAAATGACCCATTTTACCTAGATTAGCTCCTAAATGATCCATTTTACCTACGTTAGCTTTAAAATGACCCATTTCACTTAGGTTAACTCCAAAATGACCAATCTTACCTAGGTTATCTCATAAATGATCCATTTCAACTAATTTAGCTCATAAACGATCCATTTCACCTAGGTTACCTAAAAAACGATCCATTTCACCTAAATTAGCTCTTAAATGGTCCATTTCACCTAAGTTAGCTCAAAAAGATCCATTTCAACTAAATTAGATCATAAATGATCCATTTCACCTAAGTTAGCTCAAAAAGATCCATTTCAACTAAATTAGCTCATAAATGATCCATTTCACCTAAGTTAGCTCAAAAACGATCCATTTCAACTAAGTTAGCTCATAAATGATCCATTTCATCTAAGTTAGCTAAAAAAGATCCATTTCACCTTAGTTACCTGAAAAACGATCCATTTGACCTTAGTTAGCTCATAAACGACCCATTTCAACTAAGTTAGCTCATAAATGATCCATTTCACCTTAGCTAGCTCATAAACGACCCATTTCAACTTAGTTAGCTCATATATGATCCATTTCATGTAAGTTAGCTCATAAATGACATACTCTTCTTGTTCTAGTCTTCTTCTTGTTCTACTCTTCTTGTTCTAGTCTTCTTCTTGTTCTACTCTTCTTGTTCTAGTCTTCTTCTTGTTCTACTCTTCTTGTTCTAACTTTCTTATTTTTCATTTTGCAGAGATCATTCACTTGACGAAAGCTTGCATAGATGGAGTGCTCCTTATCCCTTTCTCTGTTTCTTTTGTATCGTTGAACTTGTTATGTATGATGGAACTATGCATGTAATATATATGGTTGGATGATGAAGTTATGTGTTGGATATCTTATATGTTTGCTCTGTAATGGCCTTTTGAAATATATCTATATATGTCATCTATATTTGGGATGAAAATTGTTGGATTTAATAAAAAACAGATAAAAGAGCCAATATGCAGGCTCTTTGCCGTCTGCCACCGACGGCAACGGGCTCTTTGCCGTCTGCCACCGACGGCAAAGAAGACACGTGGCATCCAGCTGTGCTTCCTGGGAGCTGACCCATTTGGTCAGGTTGCCTATAGTGGCAGACGGCAAAGACTTTGCCATCAGTGGCAGACGGCAAAGAACCTACACTTTGCCATCAGTGGCAGACGGCAAAGAACCTGCCATGTAGTGACGTGTAGATGACATCATACGGCGGACGGCAAAGACACTAGAAATTTTGCCGTCAGCGGCGGACGGCAAAGGCCTGCCGTTAGCCACTTAACGGACTGACAGCGCAATTATTGCCGTCCGCCTTCTTTGCCGTTTGCCCCTCTCTCTTTGCCGTCTGCGGCGGACGGCAAAGACTTTGCCATCAGTAGAAGACGGCAAAGTAGCTGTTTACCGAAGCCTACTTTGCCGGAGCCTTTTGCCGTCCGCGGCTGACGGCAAAGGCCTTTGCCGTCCGCCGTTCATGCCTTTGCCGTCCGCCGTGGCGGACGGCAAAGTAGCTGATTCCTGTAGTGATAGTACGCGTCGAAGAGGGGAGGGGTGGGGCAACACATATATACTACACACACGTCATGAATCGATCTCGCTGGGTGTGGGGACTTTTCAGTTGCTGAGGCAGGTTCTGCAAAGAAGTTGTGCATATTAGGTATTCAAAACATCACCAACACATTGGGCCACGTGCAAACGATGGTTGTCACTCATTCTCCTATGACTCTTCCCTCCATGGGCCCACGAGGTTGTTGTCCATCTAATATATGACACAACAACAAAGGTAGTTTGACTAACAAGGAGGATTATTTTCGGGTTTTGTTATGGTACATAGGAGTATATATTAAGCATCGAAGAGGGGAGGGGGCAACATATATATACTACGTGTCATGAACCTTCTTTCATGTGGGGGACTTAAAGGTTTCCGAGGCAGGTGCCACATCAAAGTTATGCATATATATTGTGTATTCAAACATCACAACCGCACATGTTCATACATGTGTTTGCCCCACAAGCAAGCGAAGGCGGTTGTCCTCTAGCACTCACTCACGGGGTTATCGACGAGATGCTTCATCCATCTCCATGTGCCTGGTTGGTCAATCATTTCGACTGACATCGATAGAGGTTAATTTGGCTTATAATTAGGAGGGGATTAAATTTTGGTTTGTCTTATACGGTTCGGTATATGCAACTATACTTCGGGGGCATGTGTTCACACGAATCCCTCCCACCGGGTTAAAGTGGGGGGGGGGGCGAGCACGCAATGCACCATGAACCAGATCTCTATGGGGACTGTGCTTTTATTGACGCATGCATCATCAAAATGTTGTGCTTTTGGTATTCAAACATACATGCATGCATCACGCATCCATACATATTTTTGGGGCACATACATGAAGGGGTTGTCTTTGGACACTCTCCCTCTCTTGGTTATCATCGATGACATATATATTCGTGGCACCGCGTGGGCGTCCATCACTTCGACCAACAACGCAAGAGTTTACTAGGGTGGATTCTTCTTATCTTGGTTCACGTTACCGTATAGTCATATGTCGATCATGGTGAGAATAGAGACCTAAGTTCGAGGGCTCGCATACACATGAATCCCTAAATATATAAATATAGTATACTACTCGTCATGAGCCCTCGCTCCGTGTGGGGACTTTTTGGTTCCAAAAGCACGTGGCCACATCAAAGTTGTGCATTGGGTATATTCAAACACCACATGACACTTCATATATATGTTTGGGCCACATGCGCGTAGTGGTTGTCTTCAGGCACTCCCTCGCGTGGTTATCAGCGACAAGCTAGCCTATTTTGTGGGGCCGCACGTGGAACGTCAATGCACGACTTTGACCCAACAAACATGAGAGGTTATACAATCAAGGTGGTGATTCTTCTTGGTCAGTCTTACAATACGCCTTGGTGAGATGCCCCCTCCCACTCACTCAAAGTGTGTGTGTGGGGTGGGGGCACAATACTATTTCGTACTAGATGAACCTCCATGGGGTCGGGGATGCCCGGTTAATTTGTGATGCACATGTCCACATCAAATTTGTGATTTGGTTTTTTTAATATCATAGCACATCGTTTTCACACACACACATCGGGCCACCCATAGGTGTGGTTGGTCTGTGGTCTCACCCATCTAAAGCTAGAAGAACTGATCTATGGGCCCGCACATGATCCACATGTGATCGGAAGTAAAGGGGGAGGGGGTTGATGTACTCCTTTCGATTTTGTGTTACGATATGGTGAGATGTCATACCTAGAGATTTGGGGGAATGCGTTCATAGCTACGATTCCCCTCCCGACAACACGAAGTGTGTGTGTGTGTGTGTGTTTGGGGTGGGGAGGTGGGGCTAGCAATAATAACGTGCGCTTTGTGCAAAAGGTGCCACATCCAAGTTCTGCATTTTGTATTTGAACATCAAGCCACACTTTTCATACATATATTTGCTCCACATGCAAGTGTGTTCATGTTCTGACCCTTTCCCGCATTTTTTTGGCCAAATTTATAAACAACAGACGAGTCAGACACAACAACCGTCTGCGATCAGGTACGGAACAGACACAGTTCCCCAGGACTACCCGTGTGCTGCGCCCCTGCCCCTGTCACCCACATGATCACAGTAGATTAGGCTCCATGAGGCCACCCCCCCTCTCGAAAATATCTACTCCCTCGTAATCTCAAAAATATCTACCCACGTAGATGGTTTTTCTGTTTGATAGCACACGATTAGTATGTCTAGACCGTGTGCGATATCTATTACTCCCCACCTGCTTTAATCAGTGGATCCAAATTTTCAGTAGCATTTTACTCCCGCCTCCATCCCTTACAATCTCAAAAATATCCGCTCACCTGGAGTGTTTTTCTGTTTGATAGCACACGATTATTATGTTTAATCATGTGTGATGTCCGTTACTCCCGCCCAACTCTGCCTCAATCCCTTGATCCAAATTTTCGATAGCCCCACCATTTTACTCCCGCCTAGTAAATTTTTTGCTACCCGTGGCATTTCCTCAAACAACACCTTGGACCCCCTCCACACACACCCCCAAATCCTTCGCTCACACACATACACACCACCCCTCCCTCGCTCCAAACCTAGATAGGTCGCCGCCGCCGCGTCACCTCCATCGTCAACCTCTGCGGGTCTGCCCGTGCAGTTTAAACACTGATAAACATACCCTCGTCGCCCTGAGTTTCTTAGCTGACGCCTGCGAAACGCCCCCTTTCCTAGAGATCCCCATCCCCACCCCTCCCCCACTCCATAGCATCACAGCCTAAGCCCGGCTACGCTTCCCGGGGAGCTCAAGGAACGAATGGCCCAAAAGAGCTTTACCACGGCATTTCTGAAGGACACGTTCTTCGACGCTGGCTTGGGATTCACACCTGGCAAGTCATACCTCATCGATGGCGACCATGAGGAGGAGCCAATCTGTGACAAGTGAGGAAACTCATGACTTGTTTTCTCGAACCCCTTTTGTAGTGAGAACCTGTCCAGCATTTATTGCTATATTTGGTTGTTTGCATTATGCCTTGTTTATTTCTATGATTTATGGTTGTTCGATTGTTTGTAGTTAGCATATGTCCAGTTTCAATTGCCATCTTTGGTTTTTCATAATATGCCTTGATTACTTCAGCTATTAACAGTGTGATGTTCTATATGTGCTAGTATGAACTGTGCAGTTCAATTTCATCAATACCAAATTTAAGAATAGCTCTATGAATGAATATATTTGGTTGCTATTAACTATGTTGTACTCCCTCTGAATCTTTTTAGTTCGCATATAATATTTGTCTAAAGTCAAACCTCGTAAAGTTTCACCAACTTTATAGAATAAAATACCAACATTCACCATATGAAATAAATATCAGTACGTGTGTCATGACTTAAATTTTCATATTGTATAACTTTAGCATGGTAGATGTTGATATTTTTCATATAAATAAGATCAAACATTATGAATTTTGACTTTAGACAATTCTTATATGCAGAGTAAAAAGGACCAGAGGGAGTACTGAACACGCCTTTCCATTTGATTTAACAATGGCACTGTTTGGATGCTCTAAGTTAGCTAGAGTTTAGAGTTCGTTTCTAGCTCATGATAGTTAAAAGGGAGAGAGAGATTGGTGGAACAGTTGATTGCTTTGCTTGAGCCTTGTGGGCATATATATAGGAGTACATGGTCATCTTGGAGTACAAGTCAAGGTAGAATAAACCCTACGCTATCCTACATTTCCTAAATAACAATGATACTAGACAATGACTAACCCTGAACTAACTCTAGCCAAAGAGGTGTTTGGATGACCATGTTAGATTATAAATAAATGCACTAGGAGAACTAGCCCCAATCATCACCTCTTTGGTGGGGTAGTTGTTTTGGGTGGGTTTTATGAAACTAGCTCAAACTAGCCCTCGTGTTTGGATACTTTAGGGCTATTTAAGCCCAAAGTAGCTCAAACTAACCCTAATCCATGTATCCAAACAGGGCCAATAACTAGTGTACTTAGACCCGCACAATACAAGTTTGAATGACTATGTTTGCTTGTTTTTAAATAATAGGCCTATTGGAGTTAATAACACACCTTTCCACTTCTTGTTTTTAAATATTAGGTTTTTAACAATTTGGTCTTGCACATGTAGGTCCTATTGTCAGAAGTTTTGACCCACTGTTTGACCCTTTTTGCATATGTGGAAATGAGTTGTCCTTGAATATCAGTCAAGTCAAGAAACTCAAAAAGGTTGTTATGATAAAGAAATTAGCAACAAAAAACAACAAGATCTTTGTCTGCACAATGAAGAAGACATCAGTTCACTACAGGATGGTACTAGTTGTCTTCACAATGAAGAAGACATCAGTTCACAACAAGATCTTTGTATTTTTAATTCCTTTGCGCCATTTCAAATCTAGAGAAGATATTTATGCATATCCTTGATTTCAGGCATTTCCAAAGTAGTTCACCGATGATTACCTCTCAAATCACCTGTATGATCAGGAGGCAAGGAAGGTTTTCATACAACACCCATTGTTCAATATTGAAGTGTTCCTGAAGAGGACGAAGGATGGACGGTCAATCATCCACAGGCACTGGCCTAAAGTTGCAAAGACGTTCAACATCAATAAAGGCTCAATATTTGCCTTCTGCTTCAGCAGTTTTCCAGAGGAGACTCGTCTATCTATGTTCTGTCTATGATGCTAATTTCAAAAGGTTATAGATGTTGCATGTGAAACTTGGAGTTGGTGCAGTTGTGTACTGGGGTAGCTCAGTGCTGAAGCTATATGATGTTGTACTCTGATGTATTTGAATTATCAAATCCTGCTTACTTAATATGGAAATGAAATATATTGTGTGCTTAATATGAAATCTCAATTAGATTAATAAATGGACTATTAATAATAGGGAAAATAGCTTGCTAATGGCCATTTAGCCTGCTAATTGGGTTTTCTATTGCAAACGGTTATTGACAGAACACCATGAACTGTTTTCTATTGCACACAATTTATAGGAATAAACCATGTTGGATCAATGAACAATCACACACAACATCCTGTTGAAAACTGTTTGCGTTAGGCCACCTTGCTCTAACGTTTACCACATAAAAAGCGTGTGTGATGGACAACCTTTGCCACATGGTTTCTTCTACACACCGTGTGTGATGCATTCAATAACACAAACGATAAAATTGTTAATATCGTGTGTAATGGCAACACTATCACAAATGATTTAATTGGGAAAATTGTGTGTGATGTACCTACGAACGGAAACATTTTCCTTGGAGTGACTATGTGGGATGTATACACGAACGGAAAGGTACTTCTTAGATTAACTCTGTGGGATGTAGATACTAACGGAAACATATTCCTTGGATTGACTGTGTGGAATGTACATACGAACGGAAACGTTTAGCCGGGACTGGCTGTGTGGAATGTAGTTACGACCGGAAACGATTTGGCCTGTATCACTGTATGTTTTAGCATAACTGTATGTATAACAGTATTTGATCGCTTGCCCGTCGCACACGAGCTCATTTTGCCGAGCATATGTACCAGGAGGGCATATCCCCGATGGTTTCTGGGTCATGTGGAAGGACCCCCCTATCGCAGTCACTCACTTGGTGACGGTTCAGAACACCGTCAAGGAAAGGGGTTAAAAACCATTTGTATAGCACCTCGCTATACCAGTGAGCGGAGAGGGGATTACTGCTGGAACAAGGACCCTGAAGCCCCTTCGCTGTGCTCGCTGCGGACCAAGTGCGTGGTTCGCGGCAAGGATTGGAGCTACTTGGGTGAAACTGACGACAGCCTCCACCCATTGAAAAGGGTTGCCCGCCTCCAGGCTGCCGCGGTCACCATTGAGCATGTGGGGGCTGATTTTCTCCGGCGTCGCATCACCCCGCTGCAGCAATAGTATCGCTTCACGTGGGAGTACAAAAACGCCGTGGATTGGATGCGGATGTATCCTAGCGTTGCTAACAATTTGGCAGTCATGAGTCATGCCTAGCTATGTGAGCAACTCTTCCACAAGTCCCGCACCTTCCACTTTTCGGCGTAGATTGTTCCATGGCACATCAACTCTGCACATGACTAGATCTTCAAGTGGATTCCAGACTGCAATGCCCATAGAGTCAAGGCAGACCGGGAGCTCCCCAGCTTGAAGGATGAGATGAACCGGGCCTCTATCTTAGAGGAGCGTGCCACAATGAAGCAGATGGACTTCACCAAGGGCACCACTGAGGAGGAGCTGAAGTACATTCGCAGCAGGCTTGAGGAAGCCCGAACGCTCAAGGCTGCTGCTGCAGCTGGTGCTGATGATGAGGGAACACCTCGGAAGAGGAGCGTGTTGATGAAGAAATCGCTGAGCTTGAGGTGTTAGGGGCCGCGGTTGCCAGCACAGGGGCTGCCGGGTCCGAGGTTGCCTGATGTCTACTACAAAACTTGTTCTGGTAGACTTGTGTTGGGCCTCCAAGTGCAGAGTTTTGTAGGACAGTACCAATTTTCCCTCAGGTGGATGACCTAAGGTTTATCAATCCATGGGATGTGTAGGATGAAGATGGTCTCTCTCAAGCAATCCTGCAACCAAATAATAAAAAGTCTCTTGTGTCCCAAACACACCAAATACAATGGTAACCTGTATAAATGCACTAGTTCAGCGAAGAGATGGTGATACAAGTGCAGTATGTATAGTATATATTGGTTTTTGTAATAACAACAATAAAAACAGTAAGGTAGAAATTGATAAAATGGAGCACAAACGGTATCACAATGCATGAAAATGAGACGTATGGTCCGTACTTTCGCTAGTGCAATCTCTCAACAATGCTAATATAATTGGATCATATAATCATCCCTCAACGTGCGATGAAGAGTCACCCCAAAGTTCCTATCTAGCGGAGAACATGAGAAGAAATCGTTTGTAGGGTACGAAACCATATCGGAGCTATTCTTTTTGATCGATCTATCCAATAGTTCATACTAAAATAACACCAAATAATTTTAGATTCATAATACTCAATCCAACACAAAGAACCTCCAAGAGTGCCCCAAGATTTCTATTGGAGAAACAAAGACAAGAACGTGCATCAACCCCTATGCATATATTACCCCAAGGTCACCTCTGGAATCCGTGAGTTGAGTGCCAAAACATATATCAAGTGAATCAAAATAATACCCCATTGTCACCAGGATATTCATATGTAAGACATATATCAGGTACTATCAAATCCATAAAAGTATTCAATCCGACAAAATGAAATCTCTATGGGAAAACTCAATTCATCACAACAAGATAGAGAGGGGAAAACACCATATGATCCAACTATATTTACAAAGCCCCCGATACATCAAGAACATGAGAGAGAGAGAGATTAAACATATAGCTAGTGGTACAAACCCTCAGCCCCGAGGGTGGACTACTCCCTCCTCATCATGGTGGCCACCGGTATGATGAAGATGGCCATCGGAGATGATTCCCCCCTCCGGCAGGGTGCCGGAACAGGGTCTAGATTGGTTTTTGGTGGCTACAGATGCCTGCGGCGGCGGACCGTCTGATATAGCGTTACCCCCAAGGGTTTTGGAATATTTGGGAATTTATAGTGCGAAGATGGGGTCCGGGAGGCCATCGAGGT
Source organism: Triticum urartu (assembly GCF_003073215.2). Classification (NCBI taxonomy): domain Eukaryota; kingdom Viridiplantae; phylum Streptophyta; class Magnoliopsida; order Poales; family Poaceae; genus Triticum; species Triticum urartu. Next base: position 48,790 of record NW_024116853.1, read on the forward strand.
GGGAACAACCCACCTGGGTGCGCCTGGGCCCCCATGTGCGCCCTGGTTTGTTGTGCCCCCCTCAGGGCACCCCTAGGTGCTTCTCTGGCCCACTGGATGTCTTCTGGTCCAAAAAATCCAAAAAAAAATTCGTTGTGTTTGGACTCAGTTTCATATTGATTTCCTGCGATGTAAAAAACAAGAAAAAAGAAGCAACTCGCACTGGGCACCATGTCAATAGCTTAGTCCCAAAAATTGATATAAAGTTGCTATAAAATGATTGTAAAACATCCAAGAATGATAATATAACAGCATGGAACAATCAAAAATTATAAATACGTTGGAGACGAATCAGCATCCCCAAGCTTAATTCCTACTCGTCCTCGAGTAGGTAAATGAGAAAAATAGATTTTTTTATGAGGAATGTTGCCTAACATGTTCATCACATATTCTTTATTTTGTAGCATGGACATTTGGACTTTTATATGATTCAAAGCAATAGTCTAGTTTTGGCATGAATATTTCAATACTCAAGCATATCAACAAGTAACCATGTCTTTCAAAATATCAACACTAAAGCAAGTTATCCCTAGCCCATCATCCTCAATCATTGATCCATTCATGAAACACACTCGCGTATTAGCTACACACTCATGCGCGTCGGTGCTATACAAACGGTTTTTAACCCCTTTCCGTGATGGCATTTGGAACCGTCGCCAAGTGAGTGTGGGAGACAGGGGGTCCTTCCCACACGACCAAGAAACTCTCAGGGATAGGGGGCCTTGATGCATACAGTTGTCCCTATATAACTGTTTACGATATCTCAAATATCCCAAATGCTTCATCCTTTCTACTCGTTTGTTCTCGCATTGCCATCGCAGTCAGAGTTTTGCGGTTTTACCTAAAACCAGGCAGATTCCAGGCACGTACCAAATTGGCTCTACGTATATGATGCTTGGAACATCACAAAAAGTTCAATGATTATAAACCATGTACGATAGGTAGACAATCACACACATTTAGTTTTCCTGCATCATATGTGATAGTGTCTGACATCTCACACGCTTCGCAAACGAAAACTGCGAACCATGTCGGATTATGATGTATATCACACAAGTTGTGCTTTATTAACGTGTGCGCCGTAATGACATGCACACCATAATTTTACCCTAATTAAATTGCCACTATTTAATATTGTACCTAATTTAAATTTCAAAGTAGCCTATAGCTTTATTCATATTCATCAGGTTCGAACAACCAATGCATTATTCAATTAACAGGTACATATGTTTAAGAATTACATCAGCACCAAATAAAGAATGATGAACTAGGGTTCTATACTTGTACTATTACAGATTGTAAAGAAAGAGGCAACAAACATTCTAGTTGCTGAACAAGGTGAAGCGGAATAGCCCGATTGTGCTCTCGTAGATGTAGAAGGCACGCACGACTCTAGTCCAACCCCTTGTGATGGTCGGCCACCAATCATGTAGTTTGAGAGGTAATGTTGAGTAAACTGCTTGAGGATCCAATGCAAAGGAAAATAGATTCGGACATTGTCATCTAACACAACTCATTATGGGAAGTAAAAAGAAGGCGACAGGGTTCTTACTTACCATCCTGCAGTTCACTGTTGTCTTGCCTAATGAGTAAACAAATAGTTCGATTGACATCTTTTGACCCATTTTAATAACAATCTTTATCAGTTTCCTCACCTGATGCTAGTTCATGAATATCTCATTGCCCCATACGCAAAAAGGGTCGAAGTGTGGACCTTTGGCAATGATGTGTGTACCTAAAAGCACCAAGTTAATATTATAAGCTAAACAACAATTGCAAAATGATGTAGTACAACACTCCCTCCATCCCATTATATAAGATTTTATTACATGTATATCTACACATCATCAGAACTTTAAGGTAACACTCTTCCTTGTTGCTATGTAGCCTGGGATTGCATATTTAGTCATTCAGCACAATGCATGTTGCTATGTAGCCTCAGATATATTAAATATAGCCCTAGTTAACCTACTGACAAATGGGTTACAGATATATTCAGTGAAATGTCCGATTCGACGATTAATCCCTTATCAGCCCCTAGGCTATATGGTACCAGCTACAAAGATCCTGAATAGTGAGTAAATATGAGCAATGCGATGACACTAACCTCGATGGAAAATAGCACTGTTCTCAGTATTGTCCTGTATGAGTACATATAAAGGCATGTTAAGCACAATAGGGTAAACATCAACCAAATATATCCATGGTAGACAACATAATCTACCAATGATAGCTTCAGTGTGTAGGCTTAAGCATGCCAGTTAAGCAAAACAAGAAGTGGAAAAGGTGTGTTAACTGCATCAGGCATAACTTTTAAAAACAAGCAAATAGTCATTAAAACTAGTATTGTGCAGGTCTAAAGTACACTAGTTATAGTTAAAAATGAAAAAGCATGTAAACTGCAATATCCTTAATAGCAACCAAATATCGTAATTCATAGTGGTATTGTTGAAACTGTTATTGATGAAATTGAACTGCATGGCAAATAGTTGCACATATAGAGCATCACATCGTGAAGAACTGAAATAAACAAGGCATCAGGCCATCTCTAGATGATCCTTTAAAAGTTAAAGGACTAAAACCCTTAGTGGATATATATACTCTAGCAATTTTTGGCCATTTCTAGTCGACCCCCTAAACTTAATGTGGTAAACTTCAATTTGATCATGTTAAAAGTTGGTTCAACTGAAAGTAGCATGTATTCAAACATAAACATAGATAGTTTTGCATGACCAAACATATAACATAAATTTAAACTAAGCAAAAATACTGACGGTCGAAGTAGATGTCGAGCCAATCCTTCCTCGTCAGGTACGGTGAGCCACGAGCTGGGTCCGGGTTGGTGCAGTTGTCGGGGTCGTTGGGGAAGACACTCCTCCACTCGTTGACATCGATCTCCTCGTCCTCACCGCCCACCTCGATGCCCTCCGCGCCACCTTCCTCACCACCTTCGACCTCGTCATTGGAGGAGAGCGCGATAACCTCGCCACCATCCGCACCGACCAAGATCACCTGCTCCGCCTCCACGAGCTCCGGGTGCTGCGGCAGAGCACTTGCATGTAGGCCTCGTCGGCGGCGTTTGCCTCGAGGCGCTCCCATGCTTGGTGGTCCTCCCGCGCCATAGCCGAGCTCACCACCTCTAGCTCCGATGGAAGGAGGTGGACCGGACGTGTGACGAAGGGGAAATTGAGCCTAGCCGCCGCGCGGTGGTAGCGGACCTGCCAGCGGCCGTACTTCATGGCCGCCAGCTCAGCCGTGTGGAAGCTACCGAGCCACCCGCGGGTGTCGGTCTCCCAATCTGTAATCTCGGTAACCCACGTCACCCACCGCTGCAGCCGGATCCCGAGGTAGTACCTCGTCGGCTACCGGGTCCGATGGAGGATGGGCAAGTCCTCGAACCGGTGTAGGGGCGCGGCGGCGGGCGGATCGGGGGGCCGGTGACGGCGGATCGATAAAGAGCCTATAGAGGACAACGGGGATACCTTGGCGGCCACCTCGCCGGCGTCGGGCGAAGAGGCCGCGATAAACCTCTTTTTGGCCGTTGTGTCCTCGAGCTCCCCGACACACATGCAGAGGTTGAGGATGGAGGCGGCAGCGATGGCGGCGACCTACCCATGGTTTCGGGGATGGTGTGTGTCTGTGTGAGCGGAGGTTTGGGGAGTGTGTGGTGTGTGTGGAGGGGGGCGAGGTGGTGTTTGAGGAAAGACCGCGACAACTGAAAATTTTACTAGGTGGGAGTAACAAGGAGGGTCTACTAAAAATTTGGATCAAGGGCGAGTAGATATTTTTGAGATTGCGAGGGATACAGAGGAGGTAGTAAAATGTCGGGGCTCGGGGCTACTAAAAAGTTGAATTAAGGGACCGAGTCAGAGCGGGAGTAACCGACATCGCACACGGTCCGCACATACTAATCATGTGCTATCAAACATTAAAACCTTCCATGCGGTAGATATTCTTGAGATTATGATGTAGTAGATATTTTCGAGACTGGGAGGCAAGCCTCGTGGAGCCCAATCTACTGTGCTGAAGTGAGGGACTTTAGGGCTCGGGTTTGGCACACAGGTAGTCTAACCGAACCGTGTTTGTTGCATACCCAATTGCATACAAGTTGGCAAAAATAATAACGTGGGAGAGGTTTAGAACACGAACACACTTGCATGTGGACCAAATATATGTATCAAAACGGTGGTTTGATGTTTGAATACCCAATGCACAGCTTCGATGTGGCACCTGTCACACAAAAGCACAATATTGCTAGTCAGCCAGCCCCCCTACGAACCCCACTTCGTGTTGGCGGTAAGGGAATCCTAGCTACGAATGCATGCCCCCCAAATAGCTAGGTCTGAAATCTCACCCTACCGTAACACAAAACCTATAGGAGTCCATCATATATATATATATATACAAACACACTATTCTGATCACGGGATCAGAATAATATTCTGATCACAACCTGAACTGCGTGAGTAATGCGCCTGAACTTCCTCTGTATGAACCCGACCTTCGGGCTATCTTGGCAACCATGGCTTGCTCGCGAATTATTCTTGTTAGTCATGTTCTATATGATGTTAGTGTAATCTAGAAACTTTTTTAGCAACTAAATACCAGTTTTAAATAGGAATCTCGCTCATTGGCGGATTTTGCTCTCGGGTCATGATGAAATTGCGTTTTTTTTGCAATCTTAGTGCCTGAGTTGTTCGACCTGAACTTCTCCGAGTGCTAGGTTGAACTTCCGCCAACATTGCCGAAATGGGGCTTGTGATATACCGTTGGAAAGCTATGGACACCCGTATCATGACCCAACTTAAATTTTTGGTAAAATGTAAGCAGTTTAAGAGCAGTTTTGAAAACCGTGTTTTCTTCAGACAAAAAACATGAATCGTATTTTCGATCGCATTTCTAAACCGCCTATCGGAATGAGGAAAATAATATGGCGTTGGTAAGCTTCTGCAAAACCGCTCCTTCCACATGTTGAAAGTTTTCTCTAATTCCCTACGATTAAAGAGTAATTTGGAAAACCATAAAATTTCGCAAACCGAACAGCCAAGTTCGTATTTTCGATGTCATTTCTAAACGGCTAATCCAATTGAAGCAAATGATATGGAGTTGGAAAGCTTATGCAAATGCGCTACTTTTTCCTGTAGAAAGTTTTTCTAATTTTGAAAGGTTTAAGAGTAATTTAGAAAACGGTACAAGTTCCACCGAGTTCGTATTTTCAATCTATTTTTTTAACCGTATGTCTGAATGCAACAAATGATATGGAGTTGGAAAGCTTGAGGAAATGTGAAACTTTTTGGTATATATTGTTTCTCCCAATTACTTACTATTTTAAGTCAATTGTGAAAATGGCTAAAAACGTATTTTCACCATAAATTCTACAAACTTTATCGGAATGGGGCAAATGATATACCGTTGAAAAGCTAAGGAAAATGCAAAACTTTCTCATGTTGATGGTTTTCTGTGAGTCCTAGACGTTTTCAAGTAATTTCGAAAATGGCAAGATCATTCGTTCTGCCTTTATCGCGAAACAGATTCTTCGAAAATGCACCATGTGAAGAACCTGAAGTCTCGGCATGTCCAATTTAACTTGACTCTATTTTTCACGTGCTTTTTTTGCTCGTAGATCTCCATCCACTGGTCATAGCTCTCCATCCACTCACCGGAATTGAGCAACTAATATACCGATGGAAACCTATTGTAAACATGCAACTTTGCCATGTTGATCGTTTTTTCATACTCGTGGCTGTTTTAAAAGTTTTTCATCTCAAATTCATTGAGTGTTGTAGTTGAACTTCCTGCTGTTTTCACGTTGAACTTCTGTGACGTATTTTCATCTGTAATTTTCTCATCCATTCGTTAGTGTTACACAAAATATATTCCTTTTGTACAAATCTCTATCACAATAATTTTTTTTACTTTCTCCAACCGAGGACTTGAACTTATAAGAACAACAAATTTGTACATTGCATTTTTATTCATTTTTCTCATATTAAACACACACCATGTAGTACATGAAATTTTTCCATTTTTATAATTTGAATTTTTTATTTCCTTTTTGAAATCAAATTGCTCCCTAATAATAAATTAATTTCTTTTTGGATTGAGAGAATTATTTTAAAATGCAAAAGAACAATTACTTTTTTGTGTTTTCGAACATGGAAATACAAGGTGAACCTCTCTCGCAAGAATTTTTGAACTTCCCAGACATAGCACGTGAACTTCTTGCAACTAACCTTTGAAGATTTTAGTTTTCCATTCTTATATTCTTATCTGAAACGCATTATGTGTAGTAGTTGAACTTTCTATTGTTTTCACCTTGAACTTCTGTCATGCATTTTTGTTCAACCTCTCTAAAAAAATTGAACTTTCTTGGGCCGACACTTGAACTTCTAGCAACAAAACTTTTAGCCTTTGCTTGTTCATTCATTCTTTAATACAAAATGCACACCGTGTAGTACGTGAACTTTTGGCAGTTTTCAATCTGAACTTCTTAGATCATGCATTCTGCCTTCATCGCAAAAACAAAGACTCCGAAAATGCATTGCGTGAAGAGGTTCAACTTCGGGAGCAGTTCTGTTTGAACTTCACTCTGTTTTTTCCCGTGTTGTTTTTTGCCGTAATTCCCCAACCACTTACCGGAATACAACCATCGGTTCAACTACTACATGGAGTGTGTTTCATATAAGAAAAAATGAATAAAAAAAGCAAGTCTAAAGACTTTTGCTAGAAGTTCACGTGGTCGGCTGGGGAAGTTTAAAATTTCTTGTAAAGGAGGTTCACCGCATATTTACTAGTGCAAAAACACACACCAAATGTTGAAGTGCTCTATATTTAAAATTTGACCTTCTTGTTATTTTATTTTTGAACTTCTTGTTTCCATTCTTCAATAACGAGGAAAATCTGACTTTTCTATAATCATCGAACTTCTCCATCTTTTTAATATGGACATCCTGGTTTATTTCTTAAATCTTTTTTATGAAATTTTGAAGCGCTCTATTATTAAAAGTTGAACTTATTGTTATTTAATTCTTGAACTTCTTGTTTCCATTCTTTAATAACGAGGAAGATCTGAGTTTTCTATAATCATCGAACTTCTCCAACTATTTAATATGGACTTCCTGGTATTATTTCTTAAGTCTTTTTCATGAAATTTTGAAGCGCTGTAATATTAAAAAGTTGAACTTCTTGTTATTTAATTTATGAACTTCTTGTTTCCATTCTTTAATAACGAGGAAAATCTAAGTTTTCTATAATCATCAAACTTCTCCATCTTTTTAATATGTGTAAGTGCATCTAGTGCCACCCCTAGTTGGTTTTGGAGTATTGACGACAAACCTAGTTGAGGGACTAATGTGTTTGTGAGAATTGCAGGAAAACACCGGTAGAAGTCCCTCATTGATTCGGTTTTACTACCAGAGATGACCCCTAAAAATGTATGAAGACATTGAAGACAAAGGTGGTATATGAAGACATTCACATTGAAGACTATGACAAAAGAAGACACGTTATGAAGCCTATGGAGCTCGAAGACTTAGATCTTTCGTAGTTCTTTTTCTTTTGTGTTGAGTCATAGGAACCACCGTACTATTAAGTGGGGTCCAGGAGAACCAGTCAGAATGACTGAAGTGATGCCTAAATCAAAAACTTATGTCTTCGAGCGAAGACAATGAAAGCGAATCTTGTATAGAGCCGGACAAGTCAGCTTTACTTGTAGCCCAAGAAAAGTTGCCATGAGAGTTTAAAATCTGATCGTTGAGACACGTGTCAGTTCCTCAGTGACCCAGGGTCATTTCGGACAAATCAGGTCGGGTTGCCAAGTGGCTATAAATAGCCCACCCCCACAACCATAAACGGTTGGCTGCTCAGATTTCAGTGCACGGCTTTTGTCGTTTGAGAGCAACCCACCTCGAAGCCTTTTAGAGAAAATTCCTAGTGAGGAGAAAACCCTAACCACCCAGAGCCAGAGCAAATTGGGCATCACTTGAGTCTTCTTGTCTGTGTCATCTGAAGACTTATTACATTTGAGGACTGTGAATCCTCCAGACGGTTAGGCGTCGCGTTCAGGGCATCCAAGAGACATTGTGGATTGCCTGTGAACTAAGTTTGTGAAGGTCTTGGGAGTCTACCTTGAAGACTTACCGGAGTGATTGGGCGAGGACTAAGTGACCTTAGCTCAAGGAGAATACGGTGAGGACTTGGTGTCCTGGACTGTGTGTTCAGGACTGGGTGTCCGGGACTGTGTGTCCTAAGGTTTAAATACCTAGCCGCTCCAACCAGACGTACAGTTGTCACAGCAACTCGAACTGGTCCAACATATCATTGTCTTCAACAAGTCACTGGTTTCATCTTCACTTCCTTTCCTTTTCTTACTGTTACACATTGTGAAGCCATTGCATGCTTGCTTTATCTTTTGTCTTCATAACGTGAATGTATGAACTGTTTGGCTTCATAACTTCTTCCTACCTGATCCTTATTACACTGCAGTTGTTTGTCATTGTGCTTTCACTCTATTGAATACATGACCATGGCTGGCCTAGTGTAATCTAACTTCCGCTGCATAGTAAAAGGCATAATCTTCGCTGTTTGTCTTCATAACTCTTACGTTTTGAAGACTTTCATAAAAATCGCCTATTCACCCCCCCTCTAGTCGATATAACGCACTTTCAATTGGTATCAGAGCAAGGTGCTCCCTTGTTCTGTGTGATTCGGGTTAACCACCTAGAGTTTTAGCTATGTCGACTGCAGGGATAATCAAAGTCTCCGCTACGTGCCCCGTCTTCGATGGAACTGAATATCCCTACTGGAAGAATAAGATGCGCATGCATCATGAAGCCATTGACATCGACCTATGGTATGTCGTCGAGAACGGCGTTCCCAAGGCTGGAGAAGGTGTCACTGCTGCTGATGTCAAGAAGTTCACTCAACTGGACTCTACCACCAAAAATATCATCTGTGGCCATCTGACAAAAGGACAGTATGGCCGTGTGAGTGCCTTGAAGACATCCAAGCTGGTCTGGGACTGGCTCTCCAAGGTCAATGAAGGCGTCTCAACCCAGAGAGATCAAAGAATCAGTGTTCTTCGCAACCTCTTCAACCGCTTCAAGCGAAATGACAATGAGAATGTCCAGCACACGTTTGATCGGCTCACTGACATCACAAATGAGCTTCAAGCCCTCGGCACCACTGAGATCACCAAACATGAAATCGTCAAGACGCTGCTGAGATCACTTGATAGTTCGTTTGACATCCTAGCCCTGATGATTCAAGAACGTCCTGATTTCAAGACACTCGATCTAGCTGACATACTTGAGAGGCTCAACACACATAAGTTTCAGCTTTCTGAGAAAAGAGATATCTACGGTCCAAACTATGGGCAAACTCGTGCCTTGAAGGCAAAAGCTGTTTCCTCATCTGAAGAAGAATCTGACAGCAGTTCTGATGATCCTGAAGACATTGGAAGAGAACTTGCAATGCTAGTGAAGAAGTTCGAAAAATTCACCAAGAAGAAAGGCTTCAGAAAATCTTCACGATCAAGCTCAAGGAATGATGAAGCTTCTACTCATGACTACAAGAAGAAAACATGTCACAAGTGCAAGAAAACTGGACACTTCATCTCTAAGTGTCCACAGTGGGACAATGAGAACAGAAGGAAGAAGAAGAGCAAGGAATATGATTCTGACGACAAGAAGAAGAAGAAATACTCAAAGTCTTCTTCCAAGTCTTCCTCAAAGTCTTCATCACACAAGAAGAGCTCATCTGGCGAGGCACATGCATTTGTTGGCAAGGAAATGGATTCAGAGGAGGAGTCCGCTTCTGAGGAGGCAGAGGTGGAATCTGAGGAGGAGTCTGAGTCTGGCATTGCGAGTTTGGCTACAACATACGTCGCCAAGTCCATCTTCAACACTGAAGACAATGACTTCATCACCGACACTGATGCAAATGACAAGAACGACTCCACTCCTACCTACTTCTTCATGGCACGCGGTGCCAAGGTAAACACACACACTACTCGCTATCAAACATCTAGTGACGATGACTCTAACTGTGATTCAAAACACAGCTACAAAACACTTGCTAAAATTGCAACTGAACAACAGAAAGCTATGGAACATATTCAAAAACTGTTAGACAGAAGCGATGATCTGTTGGGTGCTGAAATGACTCGATCTGAATCCTTAATTGGAGACATAAAAAATCTTCACGTGAAGTATCAGGAACTTGAAGATCGTCTTGATACTCTCTCAACAACTCATGAAAAGCTTTCCTATGATTATCTTCAAAGGAAGCAAGAACTTGAGAAGTTGAGAGCGGCTCATGAAGATCTTCAAAAGGAAAACGAGTCACTTCGCGCCGAACAGATCAGTTTCGCTCAAGAAGGATTTGAACCACCATGTCTTAAATGCATTGAGCGTGATAATGCTACTTCTGTTGCTGAATGTTCCACTGCTACTGCTGTTGCAATATCTTCAACTGTTGATGTGGTAACTAACCCCTCTGCTAAGGATACCACTGCTATTGCTGATGAGAATGCTAGGTTGAAGACATTGCTTGAAACAGGGATGTACAAAAGTCTGAAAGGACATCAGACATTATGTGATGTCCTCAAGAAGCAGATTCTGAACCGAAACCCTAGGAAAGAGGGCGTTGGGTTCGTAAGGAAAATAAATGTAGATGGCTCTTACTGGAAACCTGAGCAGTACCCCAAAACCACATGGGTTGCTGCAAAGGAAACTTCAGCAGATCCATCCAATTTATCTGGATTCACATGTGCTAACCCCATTATTATTGATGAATCCTTTGATGCAAACTATAAACTGTTTAAGAATCAGAATGGTGAAGTGTTTGCGAGGTAAATTGGTACTAACTTCAGGAATGGACCGCCTATGCAGAAGATCTGGGTTCCGAAAAAGTGTCTGGAAAATCTTCCTGTGAATGTCTTCATGACACCTCACTTGAAGAAGACAAACCTCAGACCAAAGGCTTCATACGGTCCAAAGGCTTCATACAATCAGAGGACTCACCTGAGTCACACTAACGCAAATGTTTTGTAGGGAAACCGTACTTAGGCATATGAATATGAGAGCGGTTCATCGAACCGTCATGTTCATATGACCAAAAATTATTCTGCTTATTCCTATGAGTATTATTGTCCACCTGCAAGACTGTTTGCTAAGGCTTCAAAGCCAAAATTCTCAGATGCTGCACTTAGACTTATTGCTTCTAAGCCACCCTTGAAGATGTGGGTGGTTAAGAAAGCTTAACTCTCTTTTGCAGGGAAAGGTCTCCAGCAGAAAAACAAAATCTTCTGATGCTATTGCTGGGGAACTTAAAAAACTTGTAGGGCGCAAGATAAAATGCCCGAATGGCATCATTATGTACTTCGTTCCTGAATCGCATGCTACTCTCCCTATTAGTCCTAATCTGGATCTAAGTTTCCATAACCCACTGGTTCATCAAATGTTTTTGCTTCACAATTCTCTTCGTGAAGCCTATCCCCCTAACTGCACTGTAGGGTACGACACCAGCGTCTTCAAAGTCTTCAGAATGGATTATTGACAGTGGGTGTACAAATCACATGACTGACAAAAGAAGCCTTCTTATGGACTCAACCTTACGTCCATCACATGACTGACAAGAGCCACATCACATTTGCTGACACTGGTAAAAGTAAGGTATTGGGTCTAGGTAGAGTTGCAATCTCAAAGGATCGACACATGGATAAAGTCATGCTTGTTGAATCCCTTGGCTTCAACTTAATGTCTGTCTCAATGCTTTGCGATTTGAATATGATCGTAATGTTTGGAAAATATCGTTGCCTGGTACTAATGGAATATGACAAGTCTCTAGTGTTTGAAGGGTATCGGAAAGGTGATTTGTACGTGGTAGATTTCTCAACAGGGCCACAACTTGCAGTATGTCTTCTTGCAAAAGCTTCAGAATGCTGGCTTTGGCATCGGAGGCTTGGGCATGCTGGCATGAGGAACCTCCACACCCTTGCGAAGAAGAAGCATGTCATAGGCATCGAGGGCGTTAAGTTCAAGAAAGATCACTTATGCGGTGCCTGTGAAGCAGGGAAGATGACAAGGGCAAAACATCCTTCGAAGACAATCATGACTACTACTCAACCCTTCGAACTGCTCCACATGGATCTTTTCAGTCCCACTCACTACTCAACCTTTGCTACTACTGCTTGCCTCTATGGCTTCGTCATTGTTGATGATTACTCTAGATATACTTGGGTGCAGATAATCCTTTACAAGACTGAAGTGCAGGATGTCTTCAGACGCTTTGCCAATCGAGTAATGAACAATTTTGGCGCCAAGATAAAGCACATCAGAAGTGACAATGGCACTGAATTCAAGAACACTGGCCTTGATACATATCTTGATACCTTGGGCATCACACATGAATTCTCAGCTCCGTACACGCCACAGCAGAATGGCGTCGTCGAACGCAAGAACAGAACACTCATTGAGATGGCCAGAACAATGCTAGATGAATACAAGACTCCAAGAAAATTCTGGACAGAAGCCATTGACACTGCATGCCATACAATCAATCGTGTTTATCTTCACAAGCTTCTGAACAAGACATCTTATGAACTCCTAACTGGCAAGAAGCCAAATGTCAGTTACTTTAGAGTATTTGGCGCAAGGTGCTGGATCAAGGACCCACACCACACTTAAAAGTTTGCACCAAAAGCACATGAGGGCTTTATGCTTGGATATGGAAAGGATGCACACTCCTACAAAGTCTTCAATCTCTTCCATTACAAAGTGGTTGAAACAGTGGATGTGCGGTTCGATGAGACAAATGGTTCACAAAGAGAGCAACTGCCAAATGTGCTAGATGAAGTTCCAGCTAGTGAATCAATCAAGCTTATGGGAACTGGAGAGATTATACCTTCTGAAGCTCATCCTGAAGAAGAACTTATCATCTCAGCACCTGATCCACTCACTCGTTCAAGGGCAACTCAGCTAGCAAATTTCTGTGGGCACTTCGCATTCGTCTCAATATCAGAACCCAAGAAAGTCGAAGAAGCCTTCATGGAACCTGAATGGATTCAAGCTATGCAAGAAGAGCTTCAAAAGTATGAGCTGAATAATGTATGGGACCTGGTTAAGTGTCCTGATCCACGGAAGCACAACATAATAGGCACCAAATGGATATACCGCAACAAGCAAGATGAGCATGGTCAAGTTGTCAGAAACAAAGCTCGTCTCGTTGCTCAAGGATATACTCAAGTGGAGGGCATTGACTTCGATGAAACATTTGCTCCTGTGGCAAGGCTTGAAGCTATACGCATACTGCTGGCCTATGCAAATCGTCATAACATACTTCTATATCAAATGGATGTGAAAAGTGCCTTTCTCAATGGCAAGATTGAAGAAGTGTATGTTGCACAGCCACCTGGCTTTGAAAATCCAAAACATCCTGACATGGTATACAAGCTCAACAAGGCACTGTATGGCCTCAAACAAGCCCCTAGGGCCTGGTATGACACACTCAAATACTTCCTGAAGAGCAAAGGCTTCATACCTGGTTCCCTGGATCCCACTCTTTTCACGAAGACATATGATGGTGAACTGTTTGT